>NW_018165720.1:166231-192030 GCF_001263595.1 Phalaenopsis equestris | reverse complement strand
TTCAAATTTTTTCCTAAATGTGCCCAAAAATGCTCATTTGCTCTGACACTTAATGATTTGATAATTTTTTAATTTGCTTTGATAATCCCATGCATAAGCCATTTAGCTTTAACATAAACGTAGCACAAATGAATGAGGGAATGTCGATGGTCCAGAAGCGGAAGCGGGATTGACAAAAACCAGGCGTTGGAATGGAAAACATTATTAATTAATTATTTATTTAATTATTATTTTTTAATAATGAGCATTTAATAGTCCAATCTTTTTTTGAGCCTATAAATAGACTTAAAGAAGATAGTGGTAGTGTCTCAACGATGCATTGCGACTTGCGTTGTGGGGATGTGAAGCGTTGCGGCGGTGTGTCATAGTGACAGGTTGCGGCGGTGCGTCGCGACGACGCGTTGCAGTAGTAAGTCGCGACGACGCGTTGTGGCTGTGCGTTGGGGCAACACAACGTGTTGAGTCGGTGCGTTACGGCGACACAACACATTACTGCGGTGTGTCGTTACAACGCGACACGTTGCGGCAGAGAGTTGTGATATTGAGTTACAATGCAGAGTTGCGGTGTCGAGTTACGGTGCCAAGTTGCGATGCCAACTTGCTGTGCCGAGTTGCGATGAAGAGTAGAGTTGTCCCCGTCCTACGTAGCAGGCAAACAACGTGATCTTCTTTCTCGATGAGGTGAAGAAGAAATTCGTCCTCGTCCTGTATAGCCAAACAAACAACGAGATCTTCTTTCACATTGCGACAAAGAGAAAATTCATCCCCGTTCTGCGTAGCAGGCTAGCAACGAGATCTTCTTTCTCGTTGCGGTGAAGAGGAAAGTAGTCCCTGTCTTGCGTAGCAGGCTAGTAACAGGATCTTTTTTCACGTTGTAGCGATGAGGAAAGTCATCCTCTTTCTGTGTAACAGCAAAGCAACGAGATCTTCTATTTTATTGGTGTCATCCATTCTTTAGGAGGTTCCAATGTCGCTCTTGCACATTTCACAGGTGATGAAAAAAATGTTGCAGCTTTCCCGTAGCGCATTGAGGGGAAGATTTTTCATGCTTAAGTGATGGTGATATCTAGAGACCCCCTAAAAATCATCCAAAGTGCTAAAGATTTGAGAAGGCAATGTCGACTCTACTCAAAGATGAGCATATTTGTTGTAGCCCTTGTACAAGTATGTGTTGGTCTTTGTAGCATTTTTAATTATATGATGTGGCATTTGTAGATGATGATAATGTATCATTTACCTTTTCCACGGTTGTTGTGGCTTCTTAATCGTGTAAAATTCTACAATTAAAGTTAGCACACTCATTTTATAAAATGAAGAGTCGCTTACCTTTTGAGGCTTGTGTCTTCTGAGGTTGTGCTCTTTCAGGCTTATGTATTATAGGAGCTTGAATCGATATATTCTAAGGCTTGTAGCCTTCTGAGGCTTTTGATTCACCTGTGTCTTATGAGACTTATAGTCTTATGAGGTCTTTGAGTGGAGGCCCTGTCAACCACTTGCTCTCATGGAGTATTTTTAGTGAGGACTGATACACCTAAAATATATAGTATTTTTAGACACATTTTTATACCTATTTTTTAGATATTGCGCTTTAATAGAAGATATTTGTGTGTTTTTCTCTCAGGTACAGGTATAAAGTTGAAAAATGCTAGAAGGAGTGAAAAAAGATTAAATTTGGAGCAAAAAGGTGAAAATTGTGCTACAGTGTTTTGGCGAGCGCCAGTTAAACAGAGAAGGCTGCGCCTAAACGCCAGAGGCCCCGCGCTTAAACGCCAGAGGCAGTTATTTGGCGGTTTTCTTTATTTGACCGAATTTTGAAGAGGTATTTGAGGCACCTATTGGCTAAAGAGGGTGGTTATGACCACTAGAAACGAAAATATTATTAAAACACTTGCGAAAGAAGGCATCCCTTGGAGAATACATCAAATTTGGACACATTTTGAAGAGTTTCCAAGGCACCTCTTGGAGATTTATAAAAGAAGGAAGTTTTTACATTTGAAGTGAGTGCTTGAAGAGGGAGAGAGTGCTTGAAGAGGAAGAGGATCATGGAGAATCTTGTGGAGAGATTCAAGCATCACAGAAAATTTACTTTTTCCTTTTGTTTTTAGTTTTATTTTGAGAGTTTAGAGTGTTGTAAAGGAGGAGATTCAAAGGAACTTCAAGGGTTTGGTGGAGAGGATTTGAGATAAATTTTTATCTTTGTGACTACATTTGGTATTTTAATCGAGACTTCTTATTGGTTTGAAAATGATTTCTACTTTTAAACTAAAGTGTGGTTTTATTTTCTCCATGTATTATGAGTAGTTTTCTTTATCTTTCTCCTTAAAATTGTAAGTAATTAAAGTATTGGATGGAAGTTGTGGAGAGTATTAATCTTTAATGTTGGAAGAAATTGTGATGATTCAATTACATGTTCTTCATTTACTTCTTGATTTGGCCAATCAAGATGTTAAAATTTGTTATGAGAACATATAAGAACCAGGCTAGTATTATCTCAATCAACAATTGGAAAGAATCACATGAGGTTGTATGAATGAGAATATAATTCATATAATTTAGTGCAAATAAATAGGAAAATAATCATTGAGGGGTGTAGAGTTAGAGGACTTTAAAGTGATAGGTTAAAGACCCCAACTTGATTTATTGTTTTAGGTTCTGATATGAGATGTTAGCCCCCAGGTGGAGGGAATCGAGGGAACTCTAGAGTGAGAGCTAGTATCTTCCCTACCAAGACGGTCTTCAAAACTATTCAAGCTTTAAATTAGCCAATGTTCCTTATAGCATCTCCAGCAAGGGTAAAGAATATTATTGCTCCTACTTGGCACAACACAATTTGCATACTTCCACAACAGAATTCCTATGCTTATTACTGATTCATGTTTAGTGCTTTTCTTTTACATAAACTCAAGTTATCTTTTAAAATTGTTACTTTTTTGTTAAAATATCAAAAATACAAAAAAATATTTAAATTTTAATTACTGCAAATACATCTCTAGTTTAAGTAATTATTTTTTAAAATAGAAAGTTTGCTGATCAAAAAATCATATTGCATTATTTTCCTATGGGTTTTGATATTCAGGTTTTAATTAAAAAGTCCTATATTACTTGATAACGACATGTATACTTGCGTAGTATCCCAATATATATAAATTGAAAAGTTAATTTCTTATTTACTTCAGGATCAAGTTTTGACTTTGTTGAAAAGTAAAGAAATATAAGTGAAAATATAATTAAAGTATTGTTATACTGTGCATTTAAGCAGTTATTGGGGATCAAGTTTTTGGTGTCATTACTGAAGATTAAAATCTTTAAGTAGTGGTGTCAACTTCACAAATCCTTACATATAAAAAATATCAGGATCAAGGACCCTGTCCATTGCTAGCATATCATCGAGATTTACCTCTTGAGCTTGTCTTCTAGAGGCATTGTAGTTTCTCATTGAGTCTTGCCTCTTAGGCTTGACTTTCAAAAGCATGTTGAAAGGAGAATCCATTAAGGATGTAAGACCAGTTCTAAGTTGTACAACCGGAGATGCTCGATGCTATTAACCCTAATGAACATAGTCATATGAAATCTACTGAGGTTGGTTGACCTATTCTAGGTTGTTGGTCGAAGCTTTTGCTTGACGACCGTAACCTGTTATGGAAGAGGTCGAAGGAAATTCACCAAAGATTTTTGATTTATCCGAGGTTGTATGCCGAAACTTTTACTTGACAACTATAGCCTAAAATGGAAGAGGTTGAATCTAGTCCCCTTGGGATCGATTAAGCGTAGAATGAGGTGTAAAAAATGCTCTGCGTTTCTTGAGACTATTGCATAGGTTGCAATGGACCGTATATTTTCTTAGAAATATAGTTGCAGTCATACTCAAGAAAAATATTTGACAACTTGTTAGTTGCTTCTTTTGAATCTTTTGCTTCCCCAGTGGGGGTATTTATGATACAAGCTTGTAAAACAACATAAGTATTGGGCCTTGAAGAGATCAACTTCCTAATCTAATTGAAGAGGAACTCCAGAATGATGAGGGGACACTAAAGAAGCATTTTATGCAGTTAAGAGTGCCCCAGCTTAGGAGAGATTCTCGAAGACTTGTAATCTGAATGAAAATTGGGATGACATCCCCACCATGGTCATGTTAGGGACGTTAAAATGAATGACCTTTTGAGACTGGAGTGAAGGTTTCCCCCCGCATTGAAGAATGCTTCGGAGATGATCTTCAAGATGTGGAGGTTCCTTCACCAGTTGAATGAAGTACTTCATTGGGAAAGGAAGTAAGGGCTCAGTGTCTGAGAGTTGAAGACAGCGCAGAGCGGGACTTCGTTTCCCACATACGATGTCAAACTGATGCGTGCTAGAAAATTTGTAGCGGTAGAGTAATGGATTATCGTCTTAGCGTTGCATGAGATTTCAATACACAGATAAAAGAAGATAAGTAAGGATGAGACACCTCAACTTTTTACATAGAAAATCATTGAAAATGGGAGAAAACCACGAGGCCTAACTTAGTTAAATAATCCAATATGAATGATGAATACATAGGTCAATACTTCTCCTAAATTAGGGAAGATGAGAATACAAAATTGTATAATTATAATCTAGCTGTAGTTCTTGGTGATAACAAGTTGCAAGAGGTCATTGCTAATTGTTGTTGAGATAGTAGTCCGTCGTGAGTGTTATAAATGGTTGCTCCAGAAACGTTGATTGACCAGTGAAGTCATAGTAAGCAGTTGCGGGAATTGTGGACCATGTAAGCCACAGTTGGCGAGTGTTAATGACTCCGTAGGCTGCGGGAGCCTGAGTCGGGAGCTGCATGAGTTGATGACCACATAGGTCCTTCGGGTGAGTATCTATGACGTCCGTAGGTTGTTGGGGCCGAACTCGGGAGCTGTATGAGTTGATGACCACGTAGGTCGTTGGGGCAATTATTGATAATGTTCGTAGACCATGGAAATGAAATTGAGAACTGCATGAGCTGATGAACACATATGTCGCAAGTGACACATGGAACATAGTGATGAGCTCTTGTCTCACAGACGGAAGAGAGTTACTAGATTTTTCAAGTTATGATGTTGACTGATGGTGTCCGATTGGTGGTGGTTGATGACAATTGACATTGGACGACGGAGGACGACTGTGGTCGACAACGATTGGCGGTGGTCGATGACGGTCGACAGACGGTGATTGGTGAGGGTTGGTGGCGGTCAGCGGTGATGCTGAGCTGCATCTCCTTCTCAAAGCCTCAAGTTCTCTCCCAAGGCTTGAGTTCTCCCTCACGTGAGGGGTGGGGGTCTATTTATAGTATTTTGGGTGCAATTAATGCAGAAATATAAACTATTTTGATTGGACGGTCTGGAGAGCTCCCTCCAATCAAACAACATTTAATGGACATTTGAGTGTCTTAACGATGTCAGAATTAAACAATCTTGTGCTCATTGGATTCGTCTTGTTGAGTCACTCGAATCGACTATGAATTCGCCACATTCGACATCCATTTGACTTTTAAAATGTGTCTAGAAGTTTTTCAAGGGTGGTTTAATGATTTGATTTTAGCTTGACTTGACTCGGATTAGACTAGTTTTTATATCGCTGGGTTCGTCTCATCGAGACGTTCAGCTTGATTATAAGTTATCTAAAATCGAAGCTTTGCATGACACTTAATTGAAGTTTGAATGTTTCTTTCTAAAAAAGTGTCTCCAGATTCGGGTCGGATGATGAAAATTTGTTGGTGCGGTATCAAAAACAAATTATGTATAAAGTAAATTAACAATATTAATTCTATTTAAAACTTAATATTTAAATTTATATTATAGTTATATATTTAAATTAGATTATTTATATCATCATTTAATTTTTCAACAAGTGAAATATATCTTAGCATGCACAAACAAGGTGGTAGGTAAAAACGGTCGACAAAAGGCTGAAATATATGCATAAACGAGTTATATATTTGAATACTACCGCGAATAACACTGTGAATAACATCAGAATAAATGGCTGACAAAAGACGCAAATAATGCCGCGAAAAACACCGCAATAACACATGAATACTGCCATAAATAACATCACAAAACACCACAAATCAAGGACTTGCAAAAAACACGAATAATACCGTGAGTAACACCGCAATAACTCCTGAATACTATCCCGAAAAACACCGCAAAGAACAATACAATAACACTTGAACACTACTGTGAATAACACCGCGAATAATATCAAAAATCAACTGCTGACAAAAAGCATTAATAATACTGCGAATAACACCAGATACACTACCATAGGGATGGCAGAGCCGAAAACAATTTTCTCCGAATGTCGGGCGTGTAATATAGAAGGAAATCAGCCTATCCCGCAACGCAGTGAAGACGGAGAAAACAAACACCAATGTTGGCGTTTTGAAAACGCTCCGCAGCTGTTCTACGGTGTCAAACATGCCCTTAGTTTCATTTGAATTTAGGTTTAACTCTAATTTGATTGTTGGTTATTTTTTTGCCTTGTTTGAATTTAGTGTTGTTTTTAATTTCATTAGGATTGGTTTGATTAGTTTTAGATTAGAATCAGGTATTAGCTTCAGGTTATATTTGATTGGTTTTAGGTTTTGTTCGCATTTAACTTCAAATGGATCATGATTTTTTGTTTGAGTCAGTTTCAATTAGAT
The DNA here is from genome assembly GCF_001263595.1 of Phalaenopsis equestris. Classification (NCBI taxonomy): domain Eukaryota; kingdom Viridiplantae; phylum Streptophyta; class Magnoliopsida; order Asparagales; family Orchidaceae; genus Phalaenopsis; species Phalaenopsis equestris. The sequence continues at coordinate 185,378 of NW_018165720.1, read as the reverse complement.
TTTAATGTTTAATTAAGATGGAGTTTAAGTTAAAGTGTGACAGGAAAAAGAGCCTTGGATTCAAGTTAAATGGGATTAAATAAATCGGATCCATCCGAATTTTTTAAATCTAAAAGTATTAAATGCATAAAGTTATTTGGCCCAGTTATCACTAATTTCAATTAAATTTTCTCAAGAAACACGATATAAAGTATATCCTTAAATTCAAGCTCTATATCAGGAAAAAATATTACATCAGTGCTACGCACGTAGAGTAACATGCGTAGCCAATGAAATAATGCCATAACACCCTGCGCGATAGAGAAAAAAAACGGCGCAGTAACACTGGGAATATTCCCCCTGTGTTATTCATGTGTTATTGTATATTATTCATGTGTTATTGTGTCCTAGGAATACTCCTGGTGTTATAATAACACAATAACACATCAATAACACATGAATAACACACAATAACACATGAATGACACGGGGAAGAATATTTCTCGTGTTACTGCGCCGTTTTTTCTCCGTCGGGAATATTCCCCGTGTTATTCAAGTGTTATTGTGCGTTATTCATGTGTTATTGTATCCGTGTTATTGTATCCGTGTTATAATAACACAATAACACATCAATAACACGTAATAACACAATAATACATGAATATAATACATGAATAACATGGGGGAGAATATTTCACGTATTACTGCGCCGTTTTTTTCCCTGTCACGCGTGGCATGATTTTATTGGCTACACACGGTATTTCTACATGTGTAGTACTGATGTAATATTTTTTTATTTTTTCCTATATCAGATTTATCAAATACCGAATAAACATTGTTGATCCGAGAATTTAGGTTTTTTTTAGGTGCGTTGTTGCCTTATTTAAACGTAAATTCAGTTATTCAGCCTTAAATCCTCGTGTTCCCGTAGGAAAAATATTATATCAGGACTCTGAACGCAGAGTTATGTTCAGATTGTAATAGTTAGGAATATTTTGCTGTATTATAAGAATATTTCATCTGCGTTATTTGTAAAAAATAAAGTGTTATTCGAGTATAATATGATGTTATTCAATTATTTTGCAGTGTTTTAGAATACTCCCTCGCGTTATTTGTTTAGGGTTGTTATTTAGCATATTCTCCGTATTATTTCAATTTCCACTATGTTATTAGAATAACACAACCCCAAATCAAGTAGCGCGGGGGAATATTTCACTAACATTTCAGCTCCAAATCAAAATAACACAGATAATATTCTAATAATACCGTAAATTAATCGAATAACATCATATAATACTCAAATATCACTTCATTTTTTATAAATAATTTAAATAAAATATTTCTATAACAAAACATAATATTACTAACTATTGTAATCGGAATATACCTATTCGTTGGGAGTCATCATCAGAGATTTTCCCCGTAACATGTGTCATGTGTTGGAAAATTTTGCAATCCGAACAGTTGTTGGCGCATGGGGTTGACGCCTGACGGCAAGAACTGGAAAATGGAGTCAGCGGCTAAACTGTTGGAAATTTTTGAGAAGACGTAAGATTTTAAGTAAGATTACCCGGCATCATTCAGCTATAAATTGTTAACCTTCTTCAAAAATTTAGGGCACAGAAATCCAAATCCAAACTGCAGGATAAGGGAAGAAGGGGATAGATATGGAGGAGTCCATCCCGTCTGCACTAACTTGCAGCAATCTTCCTCCCCAGCTCTCCTCCTTCGTCAATGCCTTCGTCGACTTCTGCGTGAGCGGCCTCTTCTTTCCCAATTCGAAACCTAACACCCTTTCTAATCCCATTCCCGTGCTCTCCACGCACTTCCCCGCGCCCTCCCGCCTCGTCGCTATCGGCGATCTCCACGGAGATTATCCCAAATCCTTACAAGCCCTTGCGCTCGCCGGCCTCATTGATCCTTTCTCTTTCCGCTGGACCGGCGGCACCACCGTCGCCGTTCAGGTCGGCGACGTCCTCGACCGCGGTGGCGATGAGATCCGCCTCCTGTACCTTCTCCAACGCCTCAAACTCGACGCCGCCCATGCCGGTGGCGAGCTTCTCACCATCCTCGGCAACCACGAGGTCATGAATATAGACGGCGATTTCCGCTATGTCACCCCGGAGGGACTCGACGAGTTCAAGCAATGGGGCCGATGGTTCCGCGTTGGTCTTTCCATGAAACGCCTCTGCTCGGATCTCGAAAAACCGATTGATCCTTTCAGAGGAATCCCCATGTCTTTCCCCGGCGTGAAAAGGGAGTTTTGGGAGGGGTTTCGATCGAGAATCGCCGCCCTCCGACCCGACGGCGTCCTCTCCCGTCGGTTCCTAGCCGACAATCCGACGGTCGCGGTGGTCGGAGATTCGGTTTTCGTTCATGGAGGACTGTTGCAGCGGCATGTCGAGTATGGCTTGGAAAGGATCAACGAAGATGCTAGGGATTGGATCTGCGGCTTGAATGGGAGGTTATCTCCTAAAAACATGAGAGGCAGAGATAGTGTGGTTTGGTTGAGGAGGTTCTCTGAGGGTTTTAACTGTGATTGCCAGCATCTTGAAGGTGTTCTTTCCATGATTCCAGGAGTGAGGAGGATGGTGATGGGGCATACTATACAGGAACAAGGGATTAATGCTGTCTGCGAGAACAGAGCCATTAGGATAGATGTTGGGTTATCCAAAGGATGTTCAAATGGATTGCCTGAGGTGCTTGAGATCAATGGCGGCTTAAACATGAGAGTGATTACTGCAAACTCATTGTATGATTACAGAGGGAAGGTGCCTGAGGTGAGGGAAGGAGAAAGACATGGGCTTGCTTTGCTGCTAAGTGAAAGCAGATTGAAAGAAGTGGAAGCTGCTGCTTAGGCAACAGCTTATATGGCTAACAAATCATGTTCTCTTGTTCATAATTTCAGTAGATTTAAAAGGTGATTGAAATTTCTCTGCTGAGCAGATTTTGCATTAGAATTAAATGAAATATGGTTCTCAATAGGACACAATGGAGAAAAAGGATTCATGTAGCCGACCCCACTTAGTGGGATAGCGTCTTGTTGTTGTTGTTGTTGTTGTTGTTGTTGAGCAGATTTTGCATTAGAACTTTAATGGAGTAGATTGGTTAAATGGGAGCTGGCTTAGATGTTGCTAGGGCATGTTTATATTTGCTTTGTTGGTTCCAGGTGATGACTTTCTGTAAATTTGGATTTTAGGCTTCTTGGCTGCAATTATGATTTAATTTCAGCAGTATTTAGTAAAATCCTGTAATTCTTCTTTATGGATTTATTATTAGCTTAAACTCGAAGGAAAGTGGGATTTAAAAAGGTACTAGAATTTATGATTTGGTGAGATTTGGAGTACATCATGGCTAAATGTTGCAGGCAACAGTCATTAATATGTACCTTTTTGCAAATTTATGATAATGATGGTTTGATAAATTCAGTGTACAAGCTTATTCATATTAGGATTTACAATTTTTATAATTTGGTTAACAAGCTTTTCTATTGATGTAGGTTTGCATATATTTTTAAATACTAAAGCATGTGAATGAGACCTGGTAAATAAGCTCGGTGTATTGTTTGCTTTTTTATGATTCCTTGTTTCTTCTTTTTATTCTCTCTCTCTCTCTCTCTTTCTCTTATTTTATTATTTCTTTCTCACCCTCTTTTGTTTAGCTAGTACAAAACTCTAATATGTGGAGGAACCTTGCAAGCAAATTTTCCCTGTTGTTCTTTATTTGATTTCAAAGGAGGAAACAAAGGTCATAATATATGCTTAATATTCTTCTTTAACTCGTCGATCTTCTGATGATCCTATTATGAAAGTAGATGTTTTAGATTCGACTTATGTTAAGAAAGGCAGAGGTAGACCTAGGAAGGCATGGGCTTATTGTATTAAAAATGATCTTAATTTACTAGAACTAGAACTAAATGAAAATATGACACTAAATAGGACGCAATGGAGAAAAAGGATTCATGTAGCCGACCCCACGTAGTGGTATTAAGGCTCTGTTGTTGTTGTTGTTGTTGTTGTATTCTTCTTTAACTCGTCCTCATTCACTTTGCTAACTGCTAGTAGTGAGAAATTTCATGTTTGCAAAACTCATCCATGACATCTAATAATTATGGAAGTTTTGATATATCAAATCTGTTATGTAGATAACGAAGGCATGTGGAGTTGTAATGGAACTTGGAGGATCGAGTTTAAAGGGTATTTGCATACATATCATATAATATTTTTGTATTTACAAATCTAACACCTGTATTTTAATACTTGTTTGTTTAATAATTTTGTGTCATGACCATATCAAGTATATGCATGAGAAGGTGTATTTTACTTGAAAAAATTAAGAGTACCCATATTTTTTTATGTGATGTTAAGAATTTAAGAATTACATAGATAAATATCAAAATGTAGATGCTAGATATATTAATACATAAGAATTGTATGTATGGAAATGGCCTTAAAGTTAACTATTTCAAAGGGGTTTGGGCCACCAGACTGCTTTCTGGGAAAAATTTAGCGTAGGCCAAGACATCATTGTCTAGAAACTTTGAAAATCATGGCAATGCCACGCTGATCTACTTGTTTGGTAATAAGAAACAATTAAAGTGAGTATGGTAATTATGAAATTGAAAAGACGCACGAGGGGTGGCGGGGTGGGTTTATCAAAGGGGCATTTACATACATACCATCCAATTTCTATGTATTTGCATATCTATCACTTAGAATTTATTTTTCTTAGAATTTATTTTTGACATTTCTCTCACCTAATGTTTGTTTTTAACAATTATACTATCTAAATCTCTCATATGACATCAAAAATATCTTCATTTTAAGTTTTAAAAAGTGAAATACCCATTTTCATGCATAAGAAGTTGGCATGTATGCAAAAATTGAAGTTAAGGATTTAGAGGTTCTTAATGTTCTTAGCATCTTCTCATTGAACTACACTAACTTGATTTCAATTTTGTTGAAAGTAAGCTTTGTTGATCCAAAAATCAATTTACTTGTGGGGTTTTATATCTAAAAATTATATCAGTTTTTGTCTTTGATCATGTGACTATTCTCACAATGCCTTCCGTGTGCTCCTACTTTCAAGCTTCACAATGTAGAAGCATTAAGCCATTTCTTATCTCCAAAAATTGGAAGTAAATATATAGGTAAATTCTAAGGCGTTATCATTCTGATATGTTGATAATTTGGTAATTAATATTATTTGCATTTGTATATATGAAATTGTACTTTTGATGAAGGTTTTTGTGTTGATTATGTAGGTTGCAGGAAGTAATGAAAAACAGGAATCAAAATAGAACTTAATGGAAATTGGGGAAAAGTTCGGCTATTGGGCGCCTAGGCACTTGAATATTGGCGCTTAGGCGCCAGAACCTGTTCATAATTCAGCTACAACCCGAGAGCATGACACCATGGCACTAGCCCCTGGGCGCTTAGGCGCCGCGATACTGTCACTTATGTGTTGCATAATTGGGCGCTTAGGCGCCCAATAGACAGTTCTAAATAGAGAGTTTGGTGCTTAGGTGCCAGCTCCTGGGCACATTGGCGCCCAAATTGAATTCAGCGGTTGGAGCAGTTCGAAGTTTTAGTTCATAAGGAAATCGTGGAAAACATTGGTAGGAATGTATAAAAAGCAATGAAACGAAGTGGGAAGGGGATGTTGCTAGCTTGAGGCTTCTGCTTTTACTTCAGTTCAAAAGTTTTCTTCTCCCCGGGCAGTGAAGAGAATTCTAGCAGATCGTCAACAACAGAAGATAGGAGGTTTGAGAGGTTCTAAGAGATAAGTGCTTGTGTTTCATCAGTTCTTTATTGTGAAGAAGAGAAAGATAATTCTTTTCTATAGTTTGATTGTAACATTTTATTTGTAAGACTATTATATTTTGATTTCTTTTCTAATCAAATGATTGTGTTGGTGTGTACAAGCATGAGTAGTGAGTATTTTTTCTATTTCTTACTTGAGATGGCTAAATAAGATGTTTTGGAGTAAGCGTTGTATGGAATAAATTATTTTGTGGTGATGATTAACTTTCTTAACCTTATTTACACTTCATCTTGGCCACGTGATGTGTTAAAAATTGTTGCGACTTATAAGCCTTGGAAAAGATTTAGGAATATAACCCATAGAGTGATGCAAATATATAGGAAGAATGTTGTGATTGAGTTAGTAATAGGATTTATGGGAACACACCTATGTCTAGCCAAACTTCTTTATGCTACTGGAAGGGGTAAAGAAGAGCCTTGCTCTTGTTTGGCACTATGTTTTCCTTTAGATGCTTTTACATTCAAGGGTCTTATTAAACCATTTCAAGGGAGAACCTTTAAGAACGTGAACCCTTCAATTTCTTTTTTGTTAATTTAAGATTATTTGTGCAGAACTTAGGTCAAACTAAAATTTCAGGCTAGGAATAATAACTATAGGCTAGAACTTTTACTATTAAAATTCATCTTATTCCCTGTGGGATCGACAATCAGAACTCTAATACCGATACTACTGATACGCCATGTATACTTGCATGATCCTCCCATGTTTTGTAGTGATTGCTACATGTCAAGTTTTTGGCGTCATTGCTTGGGAACGACGACGAATTTGAATTAGAAAAATTTTTGTTGAAATTTACAGTCTTAGATTTGGAAAACTGTAGAGTTCACTGTTTCTCATTCAATTAGTTTTGTTACTTTACTTGCAAAAAGTAAAAGTATTGGGTTTTAAAGTTTTTTGATTGTGTATTTGTATTTGGTTTAGTAATGTGTTTAAGTTATTTATTTTTGCTTGAATTGTCTGTTATTTTCATTAGCATAAATGGTATCTAGCTAGTCTATGTGTGGTTCAGGGTCTGCTAAACTTTTACCCTACGATTATGAGCTAGAATGAACTGTAAGAAAAATTAGAAAGTAAAAGAAACTCCAACAACTTTTAGGAGAAATGACGAATAATTCTTAGAATAACCAAGAAACCCATGAACATCAGGATACGACTAGGCTTTTAAGAGACTATACTAACCCTCGCCAGTTGAAATCCATCTTAGTATCCAAACCACTGTCGTAGGAGCCAATACTTTCGAATTGAAGCATGTTATTATCCACATGGAACATAACAATAAGTTTGGGGGAACACCATTCGAAGGTCAAAACTTACATTTAGCGAATTTTTAAGAACTTTGCACTACATTTCGCTATAATAATGTCTCCAATGACACTGTGAGATTAAGGCTTTTTCCTTTCTCTTTAGGGATAAATTTAAGAGGTGGTTAAATTCATTAGCCCCAAGATCAATTAGGATATGGAGTGAATTGACATAGTAATTCTTAACAAAGTATTTTCAATTTCAAAAATGGACAAACATAGGAATGATATAACTTCTTTCTACCAGCATGAAGGTGAATCTATCTATGAAGCTTAGGAAAGATTCAAAGAACTCCTCAGAAAGTGCCCTCACCATGCATTGCCTAATTGGTTGATAATTCACACTTCTTATAACGGGTTAATAGGAGCTCTTAGGTCGATTATAGATGTCGTCGCTGGTGGTTCGCTTATGTCGGAACCCTTTAATGAGGCTTACTCTTTGATTTAAGAGTTGTCAACCAATAATTTTTAATTGCCTTTTGGTATAGTGAACCCTAGGAGGGCAATCAGTGTACATAATACAAATGTTCTGTCAATTTGGACTTCTCAAGTAGTTGCGATCTCTAGAAAGCTAAATCAACTTAGAATAAACCAGCCACAAGGACCATTAGTAATAAAGGAGAATTCATTTGGACAATTGATTGATGTGAATGCTTCATCTCTTGAGACCTTGAATGTTATCAACAATAGGACAAAGAACCCATATTCCAATTTTTATAATCATGATTGGAAGAATCACCCTAATTTTAATTGGGATAATGACCAAGGGACATGAAATCAACAATGGGGGAATAATCAGTCTAATCCTTTTGAAAATTAGAACAATCAAGGTAGTACCAATTTGAGACCTTCTTACTCAATTGGCTTTAATTCAAACCAACAATTTAAGGTAAAGAAATTGTCTTTGGATGAAGTTGTATTGTAGATCAGGAATCAGCTGCGAGGTCATGGTGTAGCAACTACAAACATAGAAAACCAATTGGGGCAAGTAGCAAACCCTCTTAGTAACTGACCCCAAGGAACTCTACCTAGTAATACCAAAATTATCGAAAGGAGAAGGTTAATGAAATTGTGAAAGTGAATAAGTTGAGAAGTGAAAGTGAGTTGGAAGAAGTGAATAGAAAAGTGCAGAGGTGGTAGAAGAGAACCTTGAACATGAAAGATTTATAGAAGACTCTTCTAAAGATTCAGGAAGACTAGGCACGCCCATTAGGAATAACTTTGAAAGACACCCCCACCATTTCTCTAGAAACAAAATTGGATCAACAATTTTCTCATTTTTTGGAAGTATTTAAGAAGTTGAAAATTAATATTTTGTTTGCTAAGTCCTTGGAACATATGCATAGTTATGTGAAGTTCATGAAGGATAGTATTAATAGGAAGAGTAAGCTTGGTGATTTTGAGACAGTAGCACTTAGTGAGGAGTGTAGTGTTATTATTCAAAAAATACTTCCTTAAAAACTTAAGCATCCTAGTAGCTTTAGCATTCCTTGTGTTATTAGAGAGAGTCTTTTGGAAGGCTTTGTGCGATTTAGGTGCCAATATTAACCTCATATCATTGTTAATTTTTAAGAAATTAGGATTAGGAGAAGTGTCACCTATCACAGTGACCCTTCAGCTTGTTGATTGGTCTATTACTTACCATAGAGAGGTTATAGAGGATGTTTTTGTTAAGATAGATAAGTCTATCTTTCATGTTGATTTCATTGTATTAGATATGAAGGAAGATAAAGAGATGCCCATCATCTTAGGCAGACCTTTCCTAGCCACTGGTAGGGTTATGATTGATGTGTAGAAGGGAGAGTTGACTATGAGGGTAAATGATCAGGATATTTCTTTTAATATTTTAAAATCTATGAAATTCCCTCTGATTGTAATGAGGATTCAAGTCTTAGAATGGATCTAGTAGACCGACTGTGTTGCAACCAATTTCGAGAGTGTTGTGAAGTTAAACCTAGAGAGTTTAGTTTGACTGAGGATGATATAACTGACTTTAAGGAAAAATAAACTTTACTTAAAGAGATTAGTTCAAAGATTTATAGGGAGAGGTTTGAGTTGTTGGATACCACTAAAAATTCTAAACCTTTAGTTCCTTCTATAGAAGAACCACCTAAATTAGAGGTGAAATCCTTCCTAAATATCTGAAGTATGCTTACTTAGAGAAATCCTCTGCTTTGTTTGTTATCATATGCTCAAAACTTAGTAGATCTCGAGAGAAGAAATTGATGAGCCTTTTGAGGAATTTCAAGATAGCTTTTGAATAGATTTTAGCAGATATTAAAGGGATTAGTCCTTCGATATCCATGCATAGGATCCTTATGGAGGAAAATCATAAACTTAGGGCGGATCCTCAAAGCAGACTAAACCCTATTATGGAAGAAATTATTAGAAAGGAGATATTGAAGTGGTTAGATGTAGACATTATCTATCATATTTCAGATAGTGTTTGGGTTAGCCCTATCCATTGTTTACATGAAAAGGGGAGAATGATTGTAGTAGAGAATAAACAAACTCAACTAATACCTACTAGACATGTCACTGGGTGGCGAATATGCATTGATTATAGAAAATTAAATTTAGTTACTAGAAAAGACCATTTTCCCTTATCTTTTCTAAATAAATAGGCTAGTTGTTCATTCCTTTTTCAGCTTTTTAAATGGGTATTCAGGGTACTATTTGATTTCTATTGGTCCTGAGGTTTAGGATAAGACCACATTTTGAGCCCATATGAGACTTTTGCTTCTAGGAGGATGCCCTTTGGACTTTGTAATGTGTCTGTGATTTTTTAGCGTTGCATGATGTCTTTTTTGTGACTTAATTGAGAAAGGAATTGAAGTATTCATGGATGATTTCTCTATGTTTGGCCCTTCATTCGATTCTTGCTTAGATCATTTGGACAGAGTGTTTAAAAATGTGAAGAAAGCAATTAAGCTCTGAATTGATAAAAATGTCAATTTATGGTTTCAGAAAGAATTATTTTTGAACTTGTGATTTCTAAAAGGGGTGGTAGATCTAGCAAAAATACAAGTGATTAAGAAACTTTCTCCACCCACTTTTGTGAGGGAGGTTAAGAGTTTTTTTGGGCCATGTTGTGTTCTATCAGTGATTAGGATTTTTCCAAAATTTCCAAACCTTTATGTTATTTATTAGAAAAAAACCATCATATTTTATTTTTATCAAGATTTCCTAACTACCTTTAATACTTTAAATGAATAATTAGTCACTGCACCTATTATTGTTTCACCTGATTGGGAGAGTCCATTCAAATTATTGTGCAATACTAGTAATTATGCCATAGGGGTGGTTTTAGGACAAAGGTGTGGTAAGATGTTTAGGATTATATATTATGCTAGTAAGACCTTAAATGAGGCTCAAGTCAACCACACCATCACTGAAAAAGAGGTTCTGCTATAGTATATGTATTTGACAAATTCAGGTCATATTTGATTAGGACTAAGTGTACTGTTTATACCTACCATTCAACAATTTGATATCTTATGTCTAAAAAGGATGCAAAACCATGATTTATCAGGTGGGTTTTATTGACACAAGAATTTGATATCGAAGTGGTGGATAGCAAAGGGTTTGAGAATCAAATAGCGAATCATTTATCTAGACAAAACCAAGGAAATTCTTATGCTCTCGATGAAGATATTAATGAAAATTTTCCAGATGAATTGATTGGAACACTCCATGGTTGTGAACATAATGAACTATATTTTTATTGATATTTTATCTTATGATTTGTCATATCATTAGAAGAAATTTATTCATGATGCCAGATATTATTCTTAGGATGACCCATATCTTTATAGGAAAGGTAAAAATCGGGTGATTAGAAGATGTTTACCCATAGAATAGACCATAGATGTTATTTGAAAATGCCATGATTCTGAATTTGAAGGACATTTTGGGGTTTATAGATTAACCTACTATATTTTGGCATGTAAATGAATATATTAAGACATGCGATTCTAAAGTGCAGACAGTATTTTTATTAGAGGTGAAAAATGCCCTTATTTTTTAAGTTAAAAATTGAAATTTTCTTATGCTTGGGGTTTATATTTCATGGGACTCTTTATACCTTTATTACAAAACATATATATTATGGTAGATGTGGGTTATGTCTCAAAATGGATTAAGGCAGTAGATCTACCTAGTTGTGAGGCTTAGAGCCTGTCAAAGTTTCTAAAGAAAAACATATTTTATAGATATAGTATGTGATCCCGATTGTTTATATGCAACAACATAACAATGTATTTGATTATATTTTTCACTTATCTTTCTTTACTCTGCAATAGTACCAAAAATTTGATCCTGGAGAAAATAAGAATTTAACTTTTTATCTTAATATATATTGAAATACTATGCAAGTATACATATCGTTATCAAGTAATATAGAACTTTTTGATTAAGCCTCGAATATCGAACCGATAGAGATTGTTCATAGTATGTGATAATTAAAGTAACAAACTTTCTACTTTAAAAAGACAAATACTACTATACTTTTTATCACATGAATGGAATTTAAACTCTTTTTGGTATTTTTAATGTTTGAAAATGAAATAAAAACTTATTAAAAATAACTTGAGTTTATGTAAAAGAAAAGCACTAGTTTATGTAAAAGAAAATAACTTGAGTTTATGTAAAAGAAAAGCACTAAATAAGAAATATCTTTCTCCATATTATGAATCAGACATAAGTATAGAAATTCTTTTGTGGAAGTATTCAAATTGTGTTGTGCCAAATAGGAGCAATCTTATTCTTTACCCTTACTAGAGATGCTATAAAGAACATTGGCTAATTTAAAGTTTGAATAGCTCTGAAGACCGGTTAGGCAGGGAAGATAGTAGCTCTACTCTAGAGTTCTTTCGGTTCCCTCCACCTGGGGGATAACATATTGTATAAAAACCTAAAATAATAAACCAAGTTGGGGTTTTAGTGTGTCACTCTAAAGTCCTCTAACTCTATACCTTTCAAATATTATTTTCCTATTTATTTACACTCAATCATATGAACTATATTCTCATTCATACAATCTCATGTGATTCTTTCCAATTGTTGACTGAGACAATACCATCCCGATTTTTACTTGCTCTCACAACAAATTTTAACATCTAGATGGGCCAGATCAAGAAGTAGATGAAGTACATGGAGTTAAATCATCACGACTTCTTCCAATATTAAAGATCAATACTCTCCACAACTTCCATCCAATACTTTATTTACTTATCATTTTAAGAAAAAAAGATAAGGAAAAATACCAGAATTCGTGGGGAAAATAAAACCACACTTTAGTTTGAAAGCAGAAATCAATGTCAAACCTACAATAAATATCAATTAAAACTAAATGTAGTAATAAAAAGATAGAAACTTATCTCAAATCCTCCATCAAACTCTTGAAGTTCCTTTAATTCTCTTCTCTTCTTACAACACTCTTAACTCTCAAAAACTAGAAATTAAAACTAAAATAAAGGTAGATCTTGGTGTCTTACAATCTCTCCTAGAAATCACAGCAAAGAAGAATCTAAAAGAAACACTTGAAGAGACTAGAAGCAGCCCCTCAAAAGTTCCAAGCCTCTCTTTTTATAGTTTTTGAACTTGTGTCTTGGTATCTCTTAAAAATGTGTCCAAATTCCATGTATTCTCCAAAAGATGCCTCCTTTCATAAGTTTTTTAACCATATTTTTGTTTCTAGTGGTTATAACCACCCTCTTAAGCCAATAAGTGCCTCAAATGTCCCTTGAAAATTTGAGAAAATGATTAACCCTTCAAGTAACTGTCATTGACGCTTAAGAGTGAGACTTCTGGCACTTAGGCACGGGCCGATTCTAGCGCTTAGGCGCCAAAATACTTTTGCTCCATTTTTGTATTTTTGCTCTAAATTTGATCATTTTTCACTCCTTTTAGCATTTTTCCCTTTTTACTTGACCTAAAAGAAAAATACATAAATACCTTCCATTAAAACGCAATATCTCAAAAATAGGTATTAAAAAGTGTCTAAAAAAACTATATATTTTGGGTGTATCAAATCCCCCAACCATAAAATTTTACTTGTCCTCAAGTGACACTTCAATCTTAAAAAATCAAATCAGTATGACTATGTATATGAGTTTGTTTAGGAGTTTCTAAATTTTTGTTCTAAAAATATAGTAGTCTAATTTAGAAAAAACTCTAGTGAATGAGACCAACTTAAAATTTAGAAATCCTTAAAGTGAAGATGTATGAAAATATGAGTTCCTATCTAATTCAGAAATACTTTTAGATTTTTCAATTATAGAACTTAGGCATTTTAATTCCTTCACTTAAAAATTTTTATTAAGTATAATTTTACTTACTATATTATATCCTTAAGCTTAAAAGTTTCTCAAGTCTTATACTTTAAGAAGATCAGATGTGGGATCAGATTTTCAACTTCTCCTCTCTTTTTCAACCAATATACACTAATCCTCAAGCCTCTTCTCTCTTTTTCAACTTTTCTTTTCTTTTTCTTTTTCTTTCTTTCTTCTTTTTTTTCCTCTTTCTCTTTTTTTTTTTGGGCAATGATTACTATATCTAGATAGGCCTTTAATGATTTTGAATTGCACTCTTCCTTTCCTCAAGCAAAGAGTTAATATTTTTCTTTTACTTGAAAACATAATAATAGCTTATAAAAATTATTTTTAATAAAAGAAATTTAAGTTTCAAAAATAAAAGTCTAATCCTTCCACATTTTTCAAAAATATAATATCTTCTACTCCCTACTAAAGATAGTTACACAATATTAATTATTTATAGATTTAAGAACTTTTAACTTTAAATTTTTCTACATTATTTATAAAATTTTAACTAAATTTTCTTACTCATTTCTATAATCAAAATTTTACTTCCCTAATAAAACTTCATATACATAAACTTCATATACATCAAATCAAATTCACTTGTAGCTCATTTGAGAACAAATAAAATTCAAGTTTTGAAAAAAACAAATAAAATTCAAGTTTAAAATTCAAGTTTTGAAAATATTTTTCATTCCCAGCCAAACTTAAATTTTTATAAGATTAAACAATTTAGCAGCATATATATATAAGCAGGAAAAATAATTGAAATAACATGCCTACATGAATTTTTATACCCTAATTATACAAGTACAAAACTAAAAAACAAGAGTAAAATTAATTTTTGATCAACTTTCTGACTTTTTAACTTATAGAGATTCATTAGACTTCTAAGTAGTGGGTATAGACATAAAGCAAACAAACACACTAAATTTGACTTCACAATCTCAACATAAAAAAAGCACACTAACAAGATAAAAAAAAAATACAAGGTAGCAAATTTCTGAAATTAAAGTTTAAAATTAAAGCTAGCAAGATTTCATCTTTCATAAGACATAGAAATAAGTTCATTCCTAACTAACTAAAACACATTACACAACACATAACAACAATTACTACCCTAGAATTGAAATCACAATACTAAAAAAACACAAACATTACAATAACAATTAGACAAAAAGTTTAACACATCACATAGTTTAACAAGTACACAAACTCAAATGTATCAAGTTCACACCACATAGTACACCAGTTCACACCACATAGTACATCACATATTACAAACATAAAACAACCTTAGTCCTTCTCCTCATCATAATTTATATCACCGATGTCTCAAAAATTTCCAGGCTCATAATCAAAATACTTTGGATATGAAGGAAATTCCACTCCTTGGTTACCCCTAGTAAGGCTCTCGAAAGATGAGTGAAATTTCTCTTAATAATCACTATGCCTTCTGACATATCCATCAATATGATCTACAAAATTTTCTAAATTTTGTACCTTATCTGCGATATAATTAATATTATCCACCATCCTCTGCCCATCCTCTGCAATAATTGATGCAATAATTGATCCTGAGATTCTGTAGACTCACCTCTAGAAGTAGACGCTCTCAAGGTAGATGGTCTCGATGTAGAAGCAGCAGAGGTGGATGCAGCAGGCGTCGAAATTCCATAACGTCTCGAAAATCCTCCTCTCTAACCAAAAATAGAGTGTTCAGAATATGATTTCACATTCACACTTGTAGTCAATTTTAGAGGTAGTAACACTTTTTTCAAGCTATCATATCTTACACCAGCTTGCTCACACAAAGAAAAGATCAAGGAAGCAAATCCCAGACCTGCAATAGTAGCGGTAGTGGTTGTAGTGGTTGAAGTCTGATAAATCAAAGCTCCAATGTTGATAGGCTTACACTGCTGAATATAATAATCTTACAGATAGGCTTACACTGCTGAATATAATAATTCAACGTTGCTCTCTCCCTCGTAACTTCACTAAGATGATTTGCCGGTAACAAATGAGATGAAATAAAGTAATGCCACGCCTTCAATGGTGCACTTAACTTTGAAGTGGAAAAGTTAACTCTCCTCTCATTTGTAATTTTCTAGAGTCCCCTTCCAACAGTCAAAACTGATAGAATCTCGTCCAGTTCCTTCTCAGTAGGACCATAGTTTGAATAAAAACACAGAGTTTCAGGCGGTAAATGGTAGAACATGTTGATTACCTCCGGTGAAAAAGGAACCAATTTGCCTCTGACCATAACTCGGTCCTCTTCCGCCTCAGGGAGGTTTGCATAGAACTCTCGCACTACAAAAATCACAGCCACAGCAGAAAAACAACATAATAGTTCCCATTCTCGACGAACAATCAAATCCTCCATGGATCCACCTAGATTTTTAAAACACCTCTCAGGAATCAATTTTCATGACTGTAAAGTGTCACCATATTTGTCTTGCGCTCTCAAACTAACAAACTTGCTTGAATCAAAGTGGGTCTTTCCCTTACTCCTCTTCATTCTTGGGGCCATTCTACAAATTTCAGAAAATTCCACAATAATTTCAAAGATCAAGTCTATTTCAAAGATCAAGTCTAATTTTCAAAGATCAAGTCTAATCTACTAAACTTAACTCCTATAAGCTTAAACTACACTTTCTATGTAATTTCTTTAGAATTTCTTAAGTTTTTCAACATGAATAGTAAATTTTGGGTACCTTCACAATGTGCTCAAAATACATGGTGAAAATTCAAAATTTCTACATAGAAGTGAAGATCTTACCTCAAGAAATCCATCTTACCTCAAAAATTCAAAATTTCTACATAGAAGTGAAGATCTTACCTCAAGAAATCCAAATCTAGCAAATTTGGCTCGAATCCACCAAGAAATCTCCACGAAATGGTTTGCCCTAAACTCAAAACCGCAAACTTGAAAAGAAGAAGATGATGGCAACAGCGAAAATGGTGTTTTTTGGGGTTAATTTTAACTCTTAACCGTTCGCGAACCGGTTTTCATGAACTGACGCTTAAGCGCGGATATGTGGCGCTTAGGCGCCTGCCTCTCGGGTTGCCTCGCGCTTAAGCATGGGGTTGTGGCGCTTAGGCGCTAGTCCACAATTTTTGATATTTTTGAATATAAGTAAAATGCACTATTAGCATAAGTAAACCACCCTTAAATGGTCTTATAACATTAAATGGTCTTATAACACTTATGGTCTTATAACACTTAAATAGCTATCTTCCTCTCCTTTAACTCTCATCTCTCTCAAAATTTTCCAATATAACTAATTCGATTTGAGGCTAAAATAACACAAAATTTTCCTAAAAAACACTTATATTCATTCACGAATTATTACAAACAACATTCAACACATAATTCTCATTCCAAAGAGTCTCAGATGAGAAAATTTTCCTAAATACAAACACTAAACAAACTTACACAATAAAACACATAATCACATAAACATTAAAAACAAGACTTAACACTAATACATAAAACAACTCTTAACAAGCAAATCTTAGCATAGAACTTAATTACATTCTTCATTTGTTGGAACAAATTCCTGTCTATCTCTCACTAGTCTCTCCTTGGGCATTTGGAATATATAGTTGATAAAACGAATGGTGGTGACGAGCTCTGATACAATCTTCTTCAATCCATTTCTGCTTGAGATACATCACCTTATCTGCTTTCTCTATACAACTAATATGGCTAAATTGCATTTTTAATTATCATCCAATATGCTCTAGATTTGCATTAACTTCATTTACCTTTGCCTCAATTAAAGTCACGTTAACCTCAATTTTATTAATCTTTTCCGCTATTCCTTCAATACTAACGACTAAGAAACGGTTATACATCTCTTGTGTACTCTGACAATAAATTTCTTCCTCATGGCCTCTTCTTTCTTCAAATCCATCTCCCATGAAGACATTTCTCCAAATCTCTCTTTCTCTTAGACTTTAGGGCTAAAAATGATAAAAACTTTAGGGCTAAAAATGATTCTGGGGTGAAATTCCATCACAAAACTCTTCTATTTATAGGCCTAAATTCTTCCAATAACTTATAAGCACGTCCTAAAACTTCCATGACACATTTAAGTTAACCAATTGATAGTTAAAACTTCTAAAAATTACATTTTTGCACATGATTTTTAATGTTTGCGCTCAAGCGCCGAATATTGGTGCTTAAGCGCCAATATTTGATTTAGCACCGGGCAACTTAATGCCAAATACTCATTCTAACATGTCTAAGTCACTTAATAAAGTTTTAAAATCATTACTAACACAAAAAGTCTCAAAAATACTACCCCAAAATTTCTTAATCACACACAAAAAGCAATTAAAGCAAAAGCACACTGATAACTATGGGTTGCCTCCCACAGAGCGCTTCGTTTTACGTCGTCAGCTCGACGTAAACAGTGCTTATTTTGGTTGACCCAACATCATTTGATCATTAAATTTGTTGCCCTGGCTGAAAATAGGGTTTTAGTTGATCCCTTATAAAATAGGGTTTCCGTTTATGACCATTCACTTTAAATATTTTCTCAGTTTTAGGATCGTTGATATCCACAGCTCCATAAGGATAAAATTTCATCACAACAAATAGGCCCATCCGCATGGACTTAAGTTTGCCTTGAAATAATCTTAACCTTGCATTATATAGCAAAATTTGTTGCCCTGACTGAAATTTTTTAGTAAGACTCCTTCGATCATGCCACATCTTCATATTTTCTTTGTAAATCTTAGCACTTTCATAAGACTCATTCCTTATTTCTTCAAGCTCATCTAATTGTAATAATATTTTCTCGCCAGCATGTTTCAAATTATAATTGAACTCTTTGATAGCCCAATATGCTTTATGCTACAACTGGTAAGTGACAAGCTTTCTCAAATATTAGCTTATATTGGGACATTCCTATAGGAGTTCTATATGCAATTCTATAAGCCCACAAAGCATATTCAAGTTTGACTGACCAATCCATTTTTGTTAGATTTATAGATTTTTCCATAATTCTTTTAATTTAAGGATTGAATAATTCAGCCAAACCACTTGTCTGAGGATGATAAGCAGTAGCATTCCTATAGTTTATATAATATTTCTTTGACAATCTCTCTATTATGGAATTTTTGAAATGACTTCCCCCCATCAGTTACGATAACTCTCAGCATCCCAGATTTCAAAATATGTTCATTTTCAAAAACTTTGCAACACTTAGGCCATCACATCGAGGTAAAACAACAACTTCTATCAATTTGGATACATAGTCCATTGCTAACAGTATATATAAATTTTTGAAAGATGGTATAAATGGTCCCATGAAATCTAATCCCCAAACATCAGATATTTCAACTTCTAACATGTAATTGAGTGGCATCTCATTTCTTCTAGAAATATTGCCTACACGCTGACATCTATCACAAGTTTTGATATAAGCATTAACAACTTTAAATATAGTATGCCAATAAAATCAAGATTGTAAAATTTTGTATGTTTTTTTATGAACACCAAAATGTCCCCCAAAATCAGAATTATGTCATTTTGGATAATTTTATAAGTCTCTTCTAAAGGCACACATCTTTGAATAATCAGATCCTTCCCTTATTTCTATAAAAATGGGTCATCCTAAAAATAAGTCTTAGCTTCAGATATAAATTTCCTCTTATGTTGGTATGTCATTCTATAGGGTATAATATCACTAACAATAAAGTTCACAATGTCGGCATACC
>NW_018165720.1:164696-166043 GCF_001263595.1 Phalaenopsis equestris | reverse complement strand
CATCTTATAAGTCTAGGTTTAGCAGTTTAGCATCATTCTTTTTCATTAAGTATTTAATAGTATAATGATCATTATGCACTATGCAATGAGTTTCAATTAAATATGATCTAAATTTATCAAAGGCATATATTATTGCTAATAACTCTTTTTCAGTTGTTATATAATTAATTTGGGCTTCATTCAAAGTTTTACTAGCATAATAAATTACTTTGAAAATTTTATCATATCTTTGTCCTAAAACAGCTCCAATAGCATAATCACTAGCATCACACATCAATTCAAAAGGTTTTTCCCAATCTGGTGAAGCTATAATTGGTGCAGTGACTAATTTTTCCTTTAATAACTCAAAAGCGTTTAGACAGTCTTCATTAAATTTAAAAATTGCATATTTCTCCAGTAAATGGCATAAAGGCTTAGCAATTTTTGAAAAGTTTTCAATATATCGCCTGTAGAATCCAGCATGTCCTAAAAAACTCCTAATTTCTCTTACATTTGTTGGATAAGGTAAATTATAGCGATCACTTGAATTTTAGCAGGATATACTTCCATACCATTTTCTTATATTTGATGACCTAATATAATTTCTCCTACTACAATAAATTGACATTTTTCCCAATTAAGGACTAAATTTGTTTCTTCATAGCGTTTGAGAACTTTAGATAAATATTCTAGACATGAGTCAAATGAAGTTCCAAACACTAAAAAATCATCCGCAAACACTGAAAAATAAATGAAGTTGCAAACACTGAAAAATCATCCATAAAAACTTCAATCCCTTTTTCAATCAAATCACAAAAAATCTTTGAAATAAATCTTTGAAATGTAGCAGGGGCATTACATAAACCAAAGGGTATTCTTCTAAAATCAAATGTACCATAAGGACCGGTAAACTTTGTTTTATCTTGATCCTCAGGAGTTATTTATATTTGGTGATAACCAGTATATCCATCCAAAAAACAAAAATATTTATGCCCAGGTAGTTTTTCCAGCATTTGATCTAGAAAGGGTGGTATAAAATGATCTTTCCTTGTGGCGAGATTTAATTTTCTAAAATCAATGCATATTTGAAATCAATGCATATTTGCCACCGGTATTAATTCATTATGTTCATTTATAGTCACAATTACTCCTCCTTTCTTAGGAATGCAATTACTCCTCCCACAATTACTCCTCCTTTCTTAGGAATGCAATGAATTGGACTAACCCGTGCACTATCTAAAATAGGGTTAGATAATTCCAACATCTAACCACTTTAGAATTTCTTTCTTAATAACTTCTTTCATAATAGGATTCAATCTCCTTTGAGGATCAGCCTTGGGTTTGTAGTTCTCTTCCATATGAATTCTA
>NW_018165720.1:162131-164663 GCF_001263595.1 Phalaenopsis equestris | reverse complement strand
AATATCAGTTATTGTCCATCCAAAGGCTTTCTTAAAATTTTTCAAAATTTTCATCAATCTTTCTTCTTCTTCCATCGTTAACTTTGAGGAAATTCTAACTGGTAAAGTAGAGGAATCACCTAAAAAGGCATACTTTAAGTGTTCAGGACAACTCAAGTTCAGAAGGTTTTTCTATTGATGGATAAAATGATTCATCTTTTTCTATGGTGTCAAAAATTTCAAAACTTTCTCGAACATAGTTTGAATCTTCCTTATAAAGATCTTCACATTGATCTAATTTTTCTTCTTTCTTGTGTTCCAAATCTTTTACTTCAAATTTCTCTTCATAATTAGTTTTGAAATGACATTCACTCAGATATCTTATAACATGAATTCTATAATATTCATCATCTACCTTTTACGGAATATTTCATTGATCTTAAAATATTGAAATAGTTGTTTGATCATTGACGCACATTGTTAATTCCCCCTTCTGCACATCTATCATTGTTATTCCTGTGGCAAGCAAAGGTCTCTCCAAAATGATAGGTATCTCTTTATCTTTCTTCATATCCATCACAATGAAATCAACAGGAAAGATAAATTGATCCACTTTCACTAGGACATCTTCTATAACTCCTTTAAGGTATGTTATTGAATGATCTACTAACTGTAGAGTTATAATAGTAGGGTTATTTCTCCAAATCCTAATCTTTTAAATATTGATAACGACATAAGGTTATTGCTTACACCTAAATCACATAAAGCTTTCCCATAAAATTTGTTTCCTATTGCACATGGAATAATAAAGCTACCAGGATCTTTAAGCTTTTCATGAAGCTTTTTCTGAATAATAGCACTACACTCTTCACTGAGTGCAACGGTCTCAAGACAGTCTCATTATCTTCAAACTTCTTTTTCTTATTGAGAATATCCTTTATAAACTTTACATAGCTTGGCATTTTTTATAAGGCTTCAGCAAATGGAATATTAATTTTATGCTTTTTTAAAATTTCCATAAATTTTGAAAATTGCTTATCCAACTTTTGTTGACGAAGCCTCTGAGAAAATGGACATGATGGTTTTTCCAAGTCAATTTTTAGTGGAGAAATAGGTCTTTTTGAACCTTTTGGAGCATCCTCTTTTAGTTCTTTAATTTATTTTCTCTCTACTTCTGTTTTACTTCAATTTCTTTTTTCCAATTCTCTTCTGCTTCTAAGTTGAACGGCTTTCACTTGCTCTTTATTTTGGTCTTTCGGATTTACTTCTGTATTACTAGGAAGTGTTTTTCAGTATTACTAGGAAGTGTTCAGGAAGTGTTCCTTGGGATCTATTACTTAATGAATTTACGATATGTCCAAGTTAATTCTCACTATTTCTAATTGTAGCTCCTTAACTTTGTAACTGATTTCCCATTGGTAACACCACTTCTTCTTTAGACAACTTTTTTCTCCTTAAATTGTGGATTACTGTTAAAACCTGTTGAAACCTGGAGGATAGGTATATCTATTATTATTATTCCCTTTGTTGTTCCAGTTTCTCAATGAGTTTACTTGAGTTTACTTGGTTGTTCCCCCATACTTGGTTGTTCCCCCATTGCTGGTTACTAACACCTGAAGTACTATTCCAATTAAAATTAGGATGGTTCTTCCAACCTGACTTATAATAATATGAATTTGGGTTATTTGGCTTATTATTTATGGCATTCAAAGTTTCTAATAATGCTTGAGAGTCTACCATTTGGCCTAATGAATTCTCTTCAATCAAGGAAATTGGTTGAGAAAAATTTATTCCAAATTTTATTCCAAATTTGTTCCAAATTTGTCTAACTTCCTTGAAATTGCAGTAACTTGATTTGCTAACCTAGTAAATGCATCAGATTCATCAATATTGGCTCCTTTTCTAAGATTTACCCTCTCAGAAGGCAATTGAAAAATATAGGTAGTCATTTCTTCAATTAAAGCATAAGCGTCATGAAATGATTTCGACATCAATGAACCATCAACAACAGTGTCGATAATAGATTTAAGAGACCTAGCTAATTCATTATAAAAAGTTTGAATTATTAACCAATCTAGTATAACATGGTGTGAACACTTTCTAAGAAGATCTTTAAATCTTTCCCGAGCTTCATAAATAGATTCCCCCTCAAACTATTAAAAGATTTAATATCATTTCTAGGCTTCACAGTTTTTTATGGTGGACAATATTTAGCAAGAAATTTTTGTGCTAAATCACTCCAAGTTCTGATAGATCCAAGTGCTAACGAATGCAACCACATCTTAGCTTTATCCCTCAGTGAGAAAGGAAATAATCTAAATCTTATGATATCATCAAATACACCATCGTATTTAAATGTAGAGCACAATTCTAAAAAATTCGCAAGATGTAAATTTGGATCTTCAGTTAGGATCCCCGAAACTGATTATTTGATACCATTTGGATAATAGTAGGTTTAAGCTCAAATGAATTAGTCACTACAGTAGGTTTTTGAATACTACAATGAAGTTCATCTACAGTAGGGTTGGCATAATCTCTTAAAGGTCTAAACTC
>NW_018165720.1:147000-162121 GCF_001263595.1 Phalaenopsis equestris | reverse complement strand
GATGAATTTCAACATTTTGATTATTTTGATCTGTCATTTCTGTAATTTTTTTAGATTTTTCAAAATTTTTAATTTTTTTACTTTTTCTGATTTTCTTAACAGTTCTTTCTAATTCAGAATTGACACTAGTCAGTCCTTCAGAACCTGAACTACGCATGCACTAACAATAAAATAAAATAAAATAAAACACGCAAAAATACTTTATAAATAACATACTATAATAAGATATTTCTACAATAACTCTTAAAGTTTAAATAAGACTTTCTAAAATAGAAATTTTCTTTCAATCAATCCCCGACAATGGTGCCAAAAACTTGATCCTGGCTGTTTATATGCAACCCTGTAACAATGTATTTTATTATATTTTTAACTTATCTTTTCTTACTTTGCAATAGTACCAAAAACTTGATCCTAGAGAAAATAAGAATTCAAATTTTTAGCTTAATATATATGTATTAGGATACTACACAAATATACGTATCGTTATTAAGTAATATAGTACTTTTTTATTAAGCCCCAAATATCGAACCCACAGGGATTGTTCATAGTATGCGATAATTAAAGTAACAAACTTTCTACTTTAAAAAGACAAATACTTAAACTATAGTTTTTATTACATTAATGAAATTTAAACTCTTTTTGGTATTTTTAATGTTTGAAAATGAAATAAAAACTTATTAAAGATAACTTGAGTTTATGTTAAAAAAAACACTGAATATGAAATATCATTCTCCTTATCATGAATTAGTAATAAGTATAGAAATTTCGTTGTGGAAGTACTCAAATTGTGTTGTGCAAAATAGGAGCAATGTTATTCTTTACATTTACTAGAGATGCTATAAAGAACATTGGCTAATTTAAAGTTTGAATAGATCTGAAGACCAGTTAGGCAAGGAAGATACTAGCTCTCATTCTAAAGTTCTCTCTGTTTTCTTCACCTGGGGGCTAACATCTCGTATCAAAACCTAAAATAATAAACCAAGTTAGGGTTTTAGTCTGTCACTCTAAAGTCCTCTAAATCTACACAATTCAAAGATTATTTCCCTATTTATTTGCACTCAATCATATGAACTACATTCTCATTCATACAATCTCATGTGATTCTTTCCAATTGTTGACTGAGACAAGACCATCCCGGTTCTTACATGCTCTACAACAAATTTTAACATCTAGATGGGCCAGATCAAGAAGTAAAAGAAGTTCATGGAATTAAATCATCACAACTTCTACCAATATTAAAGATTAATACTCTCCACTACTTCCATCCAATACTTTAATTACTTATCATTTTAAGGAGAAAGATAAAAAAAACTACTCAGAATCTATGAAGAAAATAAAATCACACTTTAGTTTAAAAGTAGAAATCATTGTCAAACCAACAAGAAGTCTCAATTAAAAATAAAAGTAGTTTAAAAAAAAGATAAAAACTTATCTCAAATCCTCCACCAAACTCTTCAAGTTCCTTTGAATCTCTTCTCTCTTACAACACTCTTAACTCTCAAAATAAAACTAAAAATAAAAGGAAAAATAAATTTGTGGTGCCTAAAATTTTCTCTAAGAGCTTCTCCATGAAATTCTTCAAGAACTTTCCATGATGCTTATACAATTCTCCACTTCCTTCTTTTATAATTTTCTAGAAGGCATATTGGTATCTCTTCAAAATGTGTCTTGATTCAGTGTATTTACCAAGGGATGCCTCCTTGCACAAGTCCTTTAATTATATTTACGTCCTTTGTGGTTATAACCACCCATTTTAGCCAATAGGAGCCTCAAATGTCCCTTCAAAATTCGTCAAAATGAATTAACCCGTCAAGTAACTATCACTTGTCAAGTAATTGCTACTGGCCCTTAAGCGCGGGGCTTCTGGCGCTTATGCACGCCCTTCTCTGTTTCACTGGCGATACTTTTGCACTATTTTTGCATTTTTGTTGCAAATTTGATCATTTTTCACCTTTTTACTTGTACCTGAAAGAAAAAAAACACAAATACCTTCCAATAGAGTGCAATATCTCAAAAATAGGTATGAAAATGTGTTTAAATGCCTAGAGGAATAATACGTGATGGGGGAGCCACTTTAGAAATAAAAAGATTGAGACATTGGTTAAAATGTATGGAATCAATCATAAAATATCCACAATATATCACCCTCAGATAAGTGGATTGGCTAAAGTATCAAATAGGGAGATAAATAGAATTTTAGAGAAGACAGTTATAATTATAAAGATTGGGCTTTTAGATTAGATGACTCCTTATGGACTTATGGGACTACTTATAAAACACATATAGGAATGTCTCTATATAGGCTTATATTTGGTAAAGGATGTCATTTCCCGTTGAACTAGAACATAAGGCATATTGGCTTGTGAAAGAGTTTAAGTATAATATGAAGGATGTTAATGAGAAACGATTGCTATAGCTTAATCAAATTGATGAGATTAAAGAGGAGTGATATGAAAATTTCAATATATAAAAGAAAAATATGAAGACAGAGCATGATCAAAAGATTCTTAGGGTTTTATTATATAATAAGGATGAAACTATTTCTAGAAAAACATAAATGTAGGTATTCCAGACCATTTACTGTTGTTTAAGTTTATCCTTTTGGTGTTGTAGATGTTGCTAATCAAAAGAGTGAAATACTTTTAATGTTAATGGACAAAGGCTTAAATTGTACCTAAGTGGAGATAGACCTGAACTAAAAGAGGTTGTGACATTGGGTCAACCTAATTTGAATATCTGGCATTATCAGGCTGAGGAAGTTAAACTAAGCGCTTCTTGGGAGGCAACCCAATTTTATTTGTGTTATTGTTGTATTATGTGTTTATTTGCTTGTAAGTGTGATTTGATTTGATTATGTATGTGTGATTTGGGGGGTTTTATAGGTGATTGTATTGAATTGGGCTAAATGAGTTGGGCTCTTAGGCATCACTATCGTAACGCTAGGGCGCCACATTGCATCTGAGTGTTTACTAGGACACTTAGGTGCTACCCTTTGGGCGCCTATGTGCCACCTTCTCGGGGAGACAATCCTTAGGAAAAGCTATTGCAGTGCTTAGGCACCTTGCCCCCTAAAATATAGAATTACACTAGCGCTTAGGCGCCGCCATTCGGGCACTTTGGCACCCAGATCGGTACAATTAAAAAATAGGTTGCTTCTCATCTCATTTCCTCCAAATTTTCTACAATGTTTTTCTTCTTCAACTGATAGTGTCTTTTAGGGCTTACAAAATTTCTCAAAATTCTTGTGATCTAGGGGATATCATAAGGAAATCTAGCATCTCTAAGGTATACCTTACTCTCTTCACCTCGTTTCTCCATTTTTGTTCTTAATTTTTGGGATCTCAAGCTACGATTGTGAGTGAGTTGGGTTTAAAATTTTTAAGTATTTGGCTTGAGGTCTTGAATTAGCTTGTGATTTAATTGTTTAAACTAGCATTTTTATTCTAAAATTCCTTGATTTATCTATCTTTTGTTGAACTTCTCTTCTCATAATTGATGGTTCTGAAAATGAAAGGGGGAAAAAAATCTTCCTTTGATAACAAGAAATTCATTAGCTCAAAAGCAGAAGAATGCTACAATTATTTTTTGGTATCAAAGAATCCCATTCCATATAGAGGAGTTTTTTCTCCTAAAAGGGAAGTTGAAAGCTTGACAGATAAGAGGGATTGGTAGGATTTGTGCTTCGGTACAAGTGTTGCAGTAGTTTTTGTTGTGTGGGAACTTTATTCTAATTTGCCTAAAGCTTCCATTTATTCTGTATATTTCTAAGGTAAGCAGGTGGATTTCTATCCTTCTCTGATTAATGAGAGATGTCCCTGGTAGCTTCTATTCTAATTTTTCTCCTGCTGACTCAAACTTAGCTGAAATCATTAACTTCCTGACTGATGGTAAGGGGTGTAGAAGGTGAAGAACGATATAAAAATAAATTTCCCTTCCTCTGCTCTTAATGTGGTTTCGAAAGATTGGCACTATTTCATTTATGCCAAGTTTCTCCCCTCCACCAATCTGAGTGAAGTTATTCGGGACAGGGCTTCTTTAAATTTCTACATCCAAACATTAAAAACTATAGATATAGAACTATAATTCACCATTCCATCCTTAATATGACCAAGAGGAGATATACTATTGGTCTTGGTCACCCATCTATTATTTTCATCCTATGCCAAAATTTGGGTGTTTCCTTTGAGAGTTGGGAGGAGCAGCTTCACCCCTTGATGCCCATTTCAAAATCAAATATTGGGATTTATAGGAGGCATGCAATACTTGGGCAAGGCGGGAGCTCTTTCCTATCTTCTACTTCATCTTTGAGACCTAGTCCTTCCACTTTGATGGCTTCCATAACAAAGAGATTGGAGAAACTAAAGGGTGATGCCTCTATCATGTAGGTGGAGATTTAAGATTTATTAGATCTAGTGGCGCACATGTATTGGCAAAACAAAAGCCAGTTCGATCAGATTGCAAGTTTACAAGTCTCTCAGTTAGAGATGTACAAGGAAACCAATAGATAACATGTGAGAATCCTATTGAGTTTTCTGTATATTCTCCATATGTGCCTTTTGAGAACACCGCTAACCCATGGAGGAGGATCCATTTGATTAAGAGTTGGAAGAAGAAGAGGAAGAAGAAGAAGGAGATGATTATGACAATGGGCATGAGTAATTTGACTGCTCCATGGATGTTTTTGTGATTTGCCCTGCCTGTAGCTGCAGCTTGTTGTTTTATTATTATTGACTTTATTTTATGTTTAGCTACTGTGATGTGTATTACTATAGTTTGGACTCTCATTTTTGTATATATTTTTTTCATCCCTGATGCAATTAATTTAAACTCCTTTGTGAAGTTTAATGTAATGTGTTCCTAATGTATTCATGTTGTTGAATTGTTGGCTTGAACTGGTGCTAGAGAATGTTTTTGTTGTAAATTCTTATGTCTTTCATGAGTTTAACTTTTTTTAAATGTATAGGATAAATTTGGGGGAGGGGAAGAATTATGTAATATGTTAATTATTTATCCTTTGTCAACAAAGTAGTAGTGTTTGCCTTTTATTGACAAAAATAAAGTGGGTATGAATTTGGGATTATAACAATCTTAAAAGAAGAAGAAACATAGTTAAATATCATTTGACTCTATGTGAATTAAACGGAAATAGTGTTGATTAATCTTTGAAATTCAATAAATGATTAATTAATTAACTTATTTAACTTTAAAAGGAGTTACTTAATTTCTCAGTTATTTGCACATAGATATGTATTCTTATAAGAATATAGTCTCCATCTAATTTTGATTTTATGTTAATAATTCATAACTTGTAAGGCTTGAATAGAAAGGGAATGTTGGAGCATTTTAATTTTGGAAAATTGAATTAGAATTCAAAACCATTAAAAGCTTTATCTTGACATGGTAATACTCTAGAGGTTTTGGATTGGATTGAAATATTCATCATAAAAGAAGAAAGAGAGGTTATAAATGAACAATATTAAGAAAATTTTTGAGGAGAAGCCTTAACAAAAATTGGTTTTACTAGCATTTCTTTTATATTAAAAACTCCATAATGTTCCTTACTTTTTATTCAGTCTATATATTATGAATTATTAAAAAATCAGCTAATGGAGGGTAATATTTTTATGATTGACATCTAATGTGGAATAGTTTAGCATTCACTAATTCCTTTTATATGAATATGAGATTAGTTAACACTTGAAGAGTTCAAAGCTTCTTAAAGCACATATGACATAATAATTCACTAGAGAAATTTTGTTCACTAACTATGTATTTTTGGAAGTTTGGTTGTAGGTAGTCCCTTATGTAAATCCACTCCTATTTGGCTCAAAAAAAATCAATTGGTAAGTTTTGTTGTTACTTGGGGACAACCGTTAAATTTGTTGGATTTTTATATGTTGATATTTTGACAATTAATATTTTTGGCATTTATATAATATAATTGATGAAATTGTACTTTTTATGAATGTTTTTTTGTTGATTTGGTAGGTTGCAGCAAGTAATGGAAAACAAGAATCAAAATGGAACTAAATGGAAATTGGAGAAAAGTTTAGCTACTGGGGCCTAGGCGCCTGGGCATTGGCGCTTAAGCGCCAGAACCTGTTCAGAATTCAGCCACTACGCAAAAGCATGGAGCCATGTCATTAGTCCTTGGACGCTTAGGTGCCACAATATCAGCACTTAGGTGCCTCATAGTTGGGTGCTTAGGATCTCGATAGAGAGTTCCAAATAGAGAGCATAGTGCTTAAGTGCCAGCCCCTGGGCACCTAAGCACCCAAACCGAATTCAACAGTCGGAGTAGTTCGAACCTCTATATTATGAGGAATTTTGGAAATCATGGGAAGAAAATTATAAAAAGGAAGGAAACAAAGTGGGGAGGGGTTGTTTCTGCTTGAGGCTTCTGCTTTTACTTCAGTTCAAAAAAATTTTTCTCCCCGGGCAGTGAAGATAATTTTGGCAGATCATCAACAGCAGGAGATTGAGGGTGTGAGAGGTTCTAAGAGATAATGGTTGTGTTTTATCTGCTCTTTATTGTGAAGAAGAGAAAGATATTTTTTTTTTATAGTTTGATTGTAACCTTTTATTTGTAAAACTTTATATTTTGATTTCTCTTTTAATCAAATGATTGTGTTGGTGTGTACAAGCATGAGTAGTGAGTAATTTTCAGTCTCTTTCTTGAGATGGCTAGGTAATATGGTTTGGAGTAATAGTGCTTTCTAAAATAAATTATTTTAAGGTAATGATTAACTTTATGAACTTCATTTACACTTCAATTTGGTCATGTGGTGTGGTAAAAATTATTGTGATTTATTGAGCATAGGAAAGATTATAATGGAATCAATCAAGTTAATCACATTAGCTTATATGAATAGGAATATTACCTATAGGGTGATGCAAATATATGAGAAGAATGAAAATATTGGGTTATTAATAGTATTTATGGGAATGAACCAATGTCTAGCCAAACTTCTTTATGCTACTGGAAGGGGGTAAAGAAGAGTCTTGCTTCTGTTTTTTCACCATGTTTTCTTTTAGATGATTATACATTCAAGGACCTTATTGAACCATTTCAAGAGAGAACCTTTAAGAACTTGAACCCTTTAACTTTTTTATTGTTAATTTAGGATTTTTTGTATATGACTTAAATCAAACTAAAATTTCTGGCTATGAATAATAATTATAGGCTAAAACTTTTTTTATTAGAATTCATTTCGTTCCCTATGGGATCAACATTCTAGACTCAAACACTGGTACTTTTGATACGTTGCATATATTTGAGTGATCCGCATGTGCTTTGTAGCATTGAGTCATATTCTGAAAAAGAAAAATAAATGGCATTATCATTCTACAAATATCAAAGTTGACCCCCCTTAACATAACAACAACAACAACAATGATAATAAAATGCCTTTATCCCACTAAACAGGGTTGGCTACAAGAATCCCTTATCACCACTGTGTCATATTGAGTGTTATAGTTTCATTTATTTCTAATAAACTAAGATTATTTCTATACAACATGCACGGATCTTTTTACTTATAACTTTACCCTTCTTAAGTCAAATTTAAAACATATACTCTCCTAAATAGATCATCAGATGGTCGACGACTAATGAGACCAAATCATCTAAGATGAGTATTGTCTGCTACTAGAGACACACACAAAGCTTTCACAAATATATTTATTTTGCATTATGTATCTATGTTTAAGGCTACTCATCCACCTAAACATTGTCATCAGAGCACCACTTAACATGGTCTTGCTTTTCTCTTATAAGCCAACATTCTGCGCCATAAAGCATTCCGGGTTTCACCGTCATCTTAAAAAATTTTCCTTTGATTTTGAACGGTACTTTTCTATAACTCAATATGCCTGATGCATTCCTCTACTTCAACCATCATACTTCAATTCTACTAGTAACGTCTCCATCTATATCACCATCATTTTGAACAATAGACACGAGATATCTAAAGCAGTCTCTCCTTTTACTGTTTTGATCACCCATTATTATAACTCTATAATTAGATTTACTACTACTAAAATTATTTCTCTATATTATAATTTTACCCTTCAACAAATTTGCACATCTTTTGGAATAAATTACTAAAAAAATAGCTCAAATTTCTTAAAATTTCTTAAAATCTCTTCAAGAGGCTATGTTGAGGCTTGTAAATGCTAAAATAAAGCTCATAACATTGAAACACCTCATTAGGCACAATTGGAAGCAAGCATGTTATTGTAATCCAAGTTCTAAATGAGGATTATAAGTTGATTTTTGTGGCACTAACTACACGATAAATTGTGGTGACGTTGGTTGGCAGCATGACGTAAATATACGTGTTAGGTAATAATGTGATTAAAGAGTATTGTGTATTGATCCCACGAGGAGAGTGTTAAAAGTTACTTAAGAGGGTGAATCTCTAGTTTACTTCACTTCTAAACCTAGTTTACTGTGATCATAAATTAGAGATGGTTTTTAAAATCCTACTCAAAAGCAAAAATAAAGGATAACGAGTTTGGAAAAGATAGAAAATACTGGCAGATAAATTTTACTATTCTTCAAGATATGGCCCGCACCCCTGTGATTTAGGTGATATGATGGATTGTAATTTTCTTAGAGTTCCTCTACGTGATAGTTATCAATAGGGATAGAAAGTCATCCTCATATCTATGTTTAGGTGAAAAGAATATTGGATTCCATGAAATGAAGGCTTCCTCAATCCCCATGTTATTTCGCAATTTTGTTCTGACTCCCTTTCAAGATGGCAAAACTAGGATAAAATATGTCTATTATTATTTTAATTTTATGGTTAACCATTTTATTTCTCTGTGCAATAGGCGAGAGTCTTAGATTTATGAAATATGCTAACATCCTAGCCTATTAGATTTGGTGTAAATGAAAATCTATGGTTAATACAACAACGAAAAAGCCTCAATTTCTCAGAAAAATGATATAGGGAAATAAATCATCAGAGAAAACACAAACAATCAAATACTATGAAACACAGAAGCATGAAATGCAATATAACTACACTTGCTAAGATAGAGCATAACAAGCACATTTCATGGAAATCATCATTGCAAGTAAAAGCTGAAAGTAAAAAACTTACAACACATTTTCCCCCTCCTTCACAACAACCAACTCCTCTCTCAAGCAATTTACTCTCAGAATTGTAAGATAAAACTAAAGGAATAAGGTAGAAACATCCTAAGCACCTCAAACTCAAGGGATGAAGAGAATCCTAATGAAAAACTCTCTAAAAGACTTCTCTAGCTATCTCAAACTCCCTACTCATCACTCCCTCCATCTCAAGGCCAAAAGGAGGCCAAGACCCTTCTCTAATTACAGAAATAGGTTTTAATATTTAGGTTTTACATTAGAGATTCAAAATAAGCATCCAATCTCTCCAAATGTGTCAATAAATTCAAAAAAGGCATGAAATTGCTCAAAATCTGAGTTTTGGTCGTTCGACAGTGTGGTCAAGCCAGAAACTAGCGTGGTCAGTTCAAGATCTAGAGTTATTATGCCGACAACCCTATATCACGCATTTTGACTCTATTTTGCATGTTTGGCGCCTATAACTTGTAAAATAGCACAAAGAACCTTCTACAAACATAAAATGATGATAATTAAGACAAAACAATATGTAAAATGCCGGATAAAAAACAAGTGAAATCACTTAAAATTGACTCATGTCACACATTGATTTTCTTAATTATATTCTTATTTATTATTTTTATAAAAAAATAAAATAATCAACCTTTTTTTAATTCATAAAATGAGTAAAAAATTTTAAACATTTTAGAAAAGTTTAAAAAAAATTCTTCATCAATCATGTGAAAATTTGTGGTTTGTATGGTGTATAAAGAATGCCTTGGATAATTAATAATTTGGTAAAATTATTTTTAATTATTACTATTTTTTTATCATCAATGTTGGCATTCTTTAGGAAGTATAGTCTATAAAAGAAGCCAACTCTATGATTCATAATTATTAATATTAGAATAACATTTTTTATACTATTTGGTTGAAACAATACAACTTCATGTTTTAGTTCCCTCATGGCGATGGTCAAGCCCACTCCCCTTACAAATGCTTTGATGAATTTTGGCATTGATAGGTACTTCCATGACTTTCATTGCAACTCCTATAATGGAATTGACTTCCATTTTATTATTAAGGTCGTTAAAATTCAATATTTTACGACAACTACAAAAGGGTGAAAGTTATCTTAGAAGGAGTCATCAAATTATAACTCTACAAACTTCTGGGATACGTTAACTTGAAAAAGGTGAAAATTTAGTGGTTATTGTTTGATATATTTTGGCAATACCCAATTCCATAAAGCTCAATTTTCCTTCAATGCCAAAATTATTTACAAAATTCCTAAAATATGAGTGTCAAGAAATGTAAGTTAGCTAAGATGGCATTATGCATAACATTGGAGAAGGTGGTTGCAGGCAATAAGGAAATAGAGAAATGAAAAAGAAGACCCTTTGAATAGAGACATCCTTACTTAGGGAAAAGTAGAACAAAAGATTAGTTGTTGGTTAGGTTCTTAAGAATAAAGCCTAATAACAGAGTGTCGGTTTGATTTTTTGACATGGAGTTTTAAATGAAACACAAATTCAAAGATCTGATTATTTAAATAATCAAACATGATATCAAGAGTAATAAACTATCTTGAAAGATAGAGATATAACCTTACAATGGGTTCAATTACTTAAATTAAAAAAATATTGATTATTTGAAATGAACTATGATTAAAAATCGATAAATGTTTGTCATATCTAATCTAAAAACTAGATAGGGTTTAGATTAATCTATGGTCTTAAACTTCTTATAAGGGCAAGCCCTTATAGTTTATTATGTCTTAATTAACTGAGGTTATTTAAAAAAATCTCGATTGAAGCTGTAGTTTTGTCTTCAAGAAATTCACGTTTAGGTTTCCATGATTGATTGTTAGGAATATCAAATGGGAAAGCTCAAGGTGGAACAGTTATTAATGAAACTCAAAGTAAGAAAAATCAGAAGATATCAAAGATATTGAGAAACTTAGTGACATCTCAATTATCTTATGGTTTGGCTTTAGTGATTTTAAAAAAGATTTATTTAACGTTTCACCTTGACCTTTTATTTGAAAGTTATGGCTTGAATCACACAGTGTGTAATCGTGAGAAAGCTTAGGAGGTGAGGGTTTATGTCATAACCAGATGAGCAACCTTAGAATCCTAAGTATGAAGTGAGGTGCACTGAAAGAAGTGAAACCTTGGAGGAATAATCTAAAGTATGAGAAAGAACACAAACAAAGAAAATGCAATGGACATATAACACTGCCTAGCAGAAAGGGTTGTCATTTAAATCATCTAATCACAATAAAACCTATGCATGACTAGTCTAAATGAATGCATGATAAGGTAGGTTATTATTTATTAAGAGTAATAAGTCTTATAATGTGATTATCTATCAAGCTATCTATGTATGACTGGTATGCAAAGTATCTTAAGACTAATGTGAATATATTTTTGTAGTTTAAATTTTTTTTATAACTCACCACACTCTAGTATTTTATGATTTTAAGTTAACTCTTAATGCCAAGTGAATTAAAGCAAGATGTATAGTGGGTTATGCAAGTCCGTGATGATGAATTTTTAAAATATTTAATTATAAGGCTAAATGTATGCAAAGGCACAACTCACTATCATGAGACGATTTTTCTCACAGGACAAACCATCCCTTTAGTGCAATGTCTGAGTGCCTAAAAATCAAGTACTAGGAACAATATGGTTATTCACATGCCTACGATAATATTTTTGTGACTATTAATAAATGAAAGGAGGATTCTACTCATATTTATTTGATGTCAAATCTTGTTTGTTTATATGAATGATGTTTCTATAGTTATGAACAAAGTAATTTATACAATTTTTTTGTTATGAGTTTCATTCAAATTCAAAAAGTTAAATTTAAATGTTTTATTTAGTTTGGGTAGAAAATTTAGTTATTAGATCAGCCTACCGATAATCTAAGTAAAAAACATAAATAGAGCACTGGCCTAAAAAATATGGGCAGACTTACCGAGCAAAACACAAGCAAAGTTAGAACAACCATATGGGTGTCAATCCTATAGTTACATCAGATTCATCGATCAACATCATCTGAAGCATTATTGTTGGTATTTCTTAGGTTCATCCTTTACTTTAGTGTTTATCATCTTTTGGATAGTTATGATGTTGATAGTCAGTCGACCAAAGCGCACCCTAACTCTAAAAAGAGAAGGACATTGAAAAAATTGAACTCAAGATTACTATAGCAACCTAACCATTTTAACTACAACAACCCTATAAGACAGAGTTAGATCATCCTAAGCTTACTATGGCAACCTAAAAATATGTAAGGAAAATCTACCATAATCTATTACAATGAAGAATCATCTACTCGTCGTAACAAGCATCTTGCAAGAAAATACAACAAACACAGCACCAAACTTATCTACTCCTATGATATCTAAAGAGTTAGTGCCTTTTGTTGTTTGAAGAAGGGTGAATATAAAGTGGGAAGATTAATTAAGTTTCATTTTGAGACAACCTCGGTTAAGATATCCATAGCCTTTTATCGTACCGAGATCGTTGGTCTTAGATATAGTTAGTCAATAGAGGCAGTTAACCTATTCTGACTGAAAGATTATTGTCAACAACCAATGGATGCATGATCCAAAAGATCTTTGTAAACCCAAAGGTTAATTGTTATAGTTCAAGTTACATTTGATTTGGTTTGTTAATTAAGGGTTTACTTTACATTTTAATAGCTTTCAAATTATATGGGTTTTTGGCTTTTTGATTATATGAGTTTTACCAAGTTGTCCTTTAATTAATTTAAATTTTAATAGGATTTTTTTTAATTAAAAAAACCTTGATCTAAATTCCATGGTTTCGTCATCCCAGGGTCGTTATGGTTTGTGGTCTGCTTGGTGACACGTCTTAAAATGTGTTATTTTCTTATACATTTTATGTTTATTTTTCATGATATTGCACTTTAATAGAAGGTATTTTGCATATTTTTTATTTCAGGTACAAGAGATGAAATTTGAGAGAAAACTTGAGAGGAAAAGGAGCGAAAGTAGAGCAAAATGGGATCAAATAAAACAAATGAGCACAAAGTGAACTGACGCCTAGACGTCAACTTCCAACACCATATTCAGTACGTGGAAATAGAGAGCCCAACGACATGAAGCCAGGATTAGGCGCCCAGGTGCCAGTCAGTTAGTCGGGGCTTCTAAAAGGGTGTCGCCTACGTGCCACAGTTGGGCGCCTAATGACTCGACCCGCAATTACTCGTATTTTAAATCTCTTTAAATTTGTTAGAAAATATGTCTCAAATAATATCTAGTGGCTAGTGTGAACATATGTAATGATTTATGAATTACATAATAAATTTTCACACAACGGGTACTATGCAAGTATACGTATCGTTTCAAGTAATATAGGATTTTTTTTAAAAACCATGATAGTGATCCCACAAGGAATGTGGTAACTCTTAAAATAAACTAATAGAATTTCTATTTAAATTGAAATTAAACAAATAAGAGGTCTAAAATGATATGCTTACTAAAAATTACTGCTAAAGAGTTAATAAAGAAATTAACAATTAATGTTACTGCTTAACAAAATATAACAACGGGTTTGGATATTATGAAAAATCTTTCCCCTTACAAAGTGATTTTAGCCTATGTAGGATTCAAATGATTTAACACAAAATTGATGTATTGTGACAAATAGAAGCATGCCTTATTCTTTACCCCTCCATGTGCTATCAAAGAACATTGGCTAACTTAAGGCCGATTCCTTAACATCTAGCCTGTCACTCTGCAACTAACCAATTCTACTCCCATCAAAATTTATCTCCCTATTTGTTTACACTCCCCCTTAGGTGACCTCAATGGCTCTGCCTAGAATGAAGTGTGGTATCTACTAGTTGGGTGAAATCATAACCTCCTAGGTCATTATGTTTCTCAACGGATTTTAACTTCACAAGTGGTCAGTTTGTAAAGTAAATGAAAATTTTGTGAAAATACCATCACAATTTTTAAGAGTAAAAAGAAATCTTTAAACCATTCCCATCCCATAAAATTAAGTCTCGTATGCAAGGAGAAAGAAAGGGAACTACTCAGAATTCATGGAGATTAAATAAAAACAAAACATTTGCTTTGAAATCCAAGTCTTACAAGAAAAATTTAAACACAAATACAAAGTACCTTATGTCTTCTCCCCAAGTAAACCTCCGGAGTTTCCCTTAAGCAATCTCCAAAATTTTTCACAATAAAACACACTCACACTTACACTTGAATAAAACACACTCACACTTACAACACTCACACTTACACTTGAACACAAAATATGGAAAACCTAATTCACTATTACCGCCCAATTGAGATTTTGAGGCTCTAAGTGGTCTCTAAATTAGGCCAAATCCTTCACATTAAATAAAAAATAAAAAATAACCAAGGGTTGCTTCAAACACCTCACCAAAATTTAGACAAATTCAATAAATCTTCTAAAAAATTAATTGACGACATTATAGAGCCAGTTTGGGGCGCTAAAGCACCCATCTAGCTCGTCTATGGAGATATGGCGTCATGGTGTGGCGCTATAGTGACCAAACAAAAATATGTTGAGATTTGCATACCTATTTTATATTATTTTTGATGATATTGTACTTTAAAGAAAGATATTTTTTATGTTTTGTTGCATGAATGATGAATTAGGGTCATTGGAGCAAAAAGATGCAAAAATGAGTGAATTTGGAGCGAAAAGGACCAAAATGTGAAGATTTGAACTAGGGCGCCGACGACGGACTTTTCCCGAGACTCAAGATTTAATTCACTTAGAAGACCCGTTGACGTCGCCCTCGAGGCCGCTAACGGCGAGCTCGGCGGTTATGTCCAACAATGCATTGGATAAGGCCAAATTTTGAAGAGATGCTTAGGCAACTCTTGGGATGGGAAAGCTCATCCACAACTTTAAAATATGATTTTGGTCAAAAATTGAGAGAGCTTAGAGAGTCTCTAGAGATCTTGGAGGTTAGAGAGGTTCCATTAGTGTATAGAGGATTTACCCGAGG
>NW_018165720.1:107781-146414 GCF_001263595.1 Phalaenopsis equestris | reverse complement strand
AGATGTTAGCCCTCAGGTGAGGGGAACGTGGGAGCTCTGAAGTGAGAGCCGGTATCCTCCCAGCCTAGCCGCAGATTCAGTAAACAAGCATAGGATTAGTCAATGTTCTTTATGCCTGGACCAAAGGGTATAGAGTAGGTATGATACTATTTGTCACAATACAATTTGAACTGATTCACCTTATCCATTCACTATAATTTCTTAACAAGGAGAATGATGATTTCTTATATATTGAATATAACATTAAAAACCTTACTAGTATAATTAGTTATTTAAGAGGTATTAAAATTACATATTTATTTCAATTGTCTGTTAGTGACAGATAAGCAATTTGAATTCTATTGTTGCGATTAAGTATTGCTTTTCTAAAATCTTAGTTCGTAGTTCTAATATTACTTCATGTGGGATCGATATCTAGGACTCCATTAGAGCCCTATATTACTTGAGCGATACGTATACTTGCATTGATAAGTGTGACTTTACCATTATTGAATATTTTTTATATACATCTTTATCAAATCTATAACTGTTATCAAATTTTTGGTGTCGTTGTTGATGAATTAAATATTTTAGCAGTAGTATTAAATACTTGTATTTTTAAGCATATATAAAATCGCTGTCACCCGCAAACTTATTTTTTTCCACATATGGACAACAGAGAGTAGCAATAATAAAAAAGCAGGAAAATGCAAGAAAAATAAAGGTAAGAAAATAACATGAATCCCCATAGTTAAAGTACAAAGTAAAGTGGGTAAAACTAATCCGACATATGTACTTAACACTGTAATGGTAAAAAACTCAATATATATATAATATGAAATTAAAGATAAGTAAAAAAATGTGTCAGAGGCACTTAGCAGGGAAAACAAGGCAAAAAAAAGAAAGTGACACTCACCACTACAACCAAACAACCACGCAGTAGCCTCTCCAAATAAATTGGCCATGTAGGATTAACATGGACAACAAAATACAGACACACAATACAAGATAGTTAAGAATATATTAGTCACCCATGCCATTGACATGAACTTCTAGATTCTACTCTTTTGGTTTGAAGGGTACAAGCACTTAATTATGTGTAAGCCCCTCACCGAGTGCAAGCACACAACAATGCCACAATCGTCTAGTTACTGTCAATTTTCTTATCGTCATCATTTGAAACATAAATATCAACTAGCAGCGCAGTTAGGATGGTCACTAATTGTAGCGAGCGTTGGACCTTTTGAGTGCATTGATGTATGTATCCATACTATCATAGGTGCTGCTCCACATAGCGTTGTGTCTGGATGTTAAATTTGTGCATCTCCAGAGACATGTCCTTCAAGCGCCTCATTACCTCAACACTTAAAGGGTGTTAATGTGAAGGCTCAGAATGCCATGAAGAATTCTCTCCACTCTCTCAGAGTGAAC
This sequence comes from Phalaenopsis equestris, assembly GCF_001263595.1. Taxonomy (NCBI): domain Eukaryota; kingdom Viridiplantae; phylum Streptophyta; class Magnoliopsida; order Asparagales; family Orchidaceae; genus Phalaenopsis; species Phalaenopsis equestris. The sequence continues at coordinate 145,004 of NW_018165720.1, read as the reverse complement.
CCCGCACTGAGTCAGCAGAAGCAAATGTGGTCATGGTGATCAGTTTCTACAATGCTAGCATTTCATCTCCACTCCCTCTACCTACGCCTTCTCTATGACACAGTGCATAAATAATATAAGGGTGCCCTAAACCTACAGTGGTCTAACCTCTAGAAATGTGCACAATGGACTAGTAGATGATGACATCTATCTTTATGGATAACTCATCTGAATACAAAAATTTAGGATTGTTCGATCCCTAGTAACATCAGTAAGACTAGTGGTTGGGAGAAGGTGAGCAACAATGAAATAGTGCTAGAAGTGAGAGATGGGGTGTAGGTAGGTCAATAAATTCACAAGTATATCCCCCTCTTCTCCTAATCAAACCTTCCACCGACTTATGCTATCAGTGAGGAAGCTATGATATCCTAATAATCAAGAGATAAGAACTGCACAAAATCATAGCTAAGAATGCCGACAAAAAGATTGTTTATGGTGGTGGGATCAATAGGAATAAATTTTCTACATACGAAGGCTTGCTCACCCATAACTTCTTTTGCATTTGCGTAGAATTCAAAAATAAATGGGATAACGGTGGGGCCAACTTCATAACAAAAACTATTCAACCTCTATCTGTTGATTTCTATGAAAATCCTATCATCTAGAAATTGAAATACTAGCTCTAGAATGAGCTTCTTCAAAATCAAAAAGTTTTCTTACCGCTGTGCACTAGCATTACTCACAAATTGAGTTTGAATGTAGCTCGAGGTTCCCTTTCCCTTGGTTTTAGAGGCCATGAAAACAAATTTGGACTGGAGGAATCAGTTTAAGAAAATGCAAGATATTTCTGAAAGAATCATAAATTGTGAGTAAAAAAGTGGATAACCGAGAAAAATAAGTTTTGACAATATTTTAAGAGATTTTTGAGTGTGATATAGGAAAAATGGTGGAGAAAATAGAAAAAAATGGTGAAAGTGCATGATATTTAGCACACACTATAGCTTCTACCATGTTCTACTATATGACAACTGGATCTAGCAAAATGAGCTTGCTTATAATGGATTTCAAAGCTTAGGGAGGAGAAGGGGTAGTGCACATGTGAAATAAGTGAAGAAAATGCTAAAAGATGATAGATTCTAGCCTTCAATGCCTCACAACGTGGTCACGCCACCCTAGCCCGTGACTTACCCTAATAATCATAGGTATGGCTTGGTCACACCCTCTTTTGGCATGCTCACACTACTGATTGGCGTGGTTACCCTTGGTGTGACATGAAAATTTTTTTGTGCTACCTCACTTCAGAAGGCAAACTACTCTATAGAGGGATCAACACTCAACTCAATAATCAATCACAGTCACAAACTCTTGAAAACAACAAAAATATGAAATGACAAAATTGTGCAATAAATAAAGTAGAAATAAATAAGATAATTCTTGGCTTTCCTCTCAAGATAAGGCTTGGTTTTATGTACTCAACCAGAAAAAATCTCAGGTATCATTCTATGATGGTTCTCCATGATCAAAGTGCCACATCAACAGTCCCTGATCTTTATTCTTGAGGTCAAATCATCTTGAGTTTTACAGTAAGGTCATGTTCTCGATTTCTTCCCAAAAGTTTTGATTTTATTCTAGCCACCTATTGAGGTTATTTAGTAACCTTTCGCTTTCAACCAGATTATCAACAGTGATTTTAATAGGTACAGTAAGTTGGTCCCCTAACAGATCTGGACTTAGTGTTGTGTTTCTCCTACCGAAGAGTACCATTTTCATCAGTCAAATTCTTGAGAAATTCATCAATTATTTTTTGCTCTTCCATGTGAACATCCTCAAATTTAGTAGATTAGATTTTTATCACCCAAGCCATAGTTTTAGTTCTTTGAATTTGATCATTCTTATAAGCTTGGTGAAGGTCTGATTGTTGTAATGACATTCAATTAAATTACTCGATCATGTACTCACAAAATTACCTTCCCCTCCTGAACATTAATAATAGCTCTTTTAGTGGCTAAAAATGGTCTCCTAAAAATCACATGCATTCTCTCACCAGCTTTTAAGTCTAAAATTATGAAATCAGCCAAAAAAGTGAATCTATCTATTGTGACAGGTTGGCTTTCAACTATATATAGTGGATGTATATCTGCTAATTGAAGTGCGAAATTTGCAAGCTTAGTATCCCCTGTTCCCAGTTGTTTGAAAATTTTCAAAGGAATGAGATTGAAATTGACTCCTTGGTCACAAAGTGCTAGTCCTTGAAATTTAGTTCCGAATACATAGGGAATGGTGAAATTTCTAGGGTCCTTGCTAGGATTTTGCAGCACTTGAAGAAAATGAGTGATGTCACCTGAAAATGGGGGGCAAATGATACATCTCCAATAAATCTCCATCAACCGACATAAACTCGAGGCATAACATAGATCTAGATGTGAGTTTTTGAGCAAGAAATATTCAAACCTCGATAAAAGCTCATCTAGAACTTGGATTTCAGCAAACATACAGTCAAACTAATCGGGTCTACAAGAAGAACCTAATGTTACCAAAATTAGTCCACTTCAAGTCAAATCAAGCTCAGATCAAGTTATTAAACCAAAATTGAATGTTTTTTGAACATATTTAAAAGGTTGAACAAATGTTAAATCTAATAAACCTATAATTGAAACGAGCGTCTCAACAAACAGATCCAACGAGCACAAGATTTCTCATTTCTTACATCGCTTAGACACTGAAATGTCTATCAAATGTCATCTAATCGAAGGAAGCATTACAGACCGTCTAACCAAAGCGGTCAAAATTCATGTATTCCTTGCACCCAGAACACTATAAGCTTAAAGCCTGAGAAGAGCTTCAAGTTTTGACGAGAGCTTGAGGCTTGAAAGAGAACTTAAAGCCTTGACAAGGAATTGGCCCCCTTGTCACAGTTGATCGCCACCGGACGTCGTCGACCACCGTCGACCTCCATAGACACCCACCTACAGTTGTCAATCACTGTAATCGTCGTTCATTGCCAATCCTTGTCGATCACCGTCGACTACTGTCAACCGCCATCGAAAAATACCGACCTCCATTGAGCACTAATGTCGTATTTAATCACTACCTACCCTCGTCAACCCCTGACCACCATTGATCACCACCAATCAGAGTCGACCACCACAGACTGGAAGCCGTCAATCGGCGTTATAATATGGAAGAACTAGTAATATTTCTCATATATGGGATAATGGGTCTCTGTAATCATCAACATATAGTGAATTTTTACATCTAGGTTAGACCCCTATGGTTTTTTCGCTTTACAGGTTCTTCACATAAAAAACTTCTTGTGTCATTACTAGTTGTTTTTTTTTTACTGAGTGTGTGTTGAATTCTCGTGCAACGCTAAGACAATAATCATTTACTCTACCGCCGCGAATTTTCAAGCACGCATCAAATATATATCTAGTTACGGTCCGAAATTTTTTGTTAAAAAAAAATTTATAATAACTAAATAATAAAACTTTAGGGTGCTATATATTTGAACTCTCCTTCTTTTAACTTATAATCATTATAATATATTTTTTTAGGGATAATTAGATACATAGCACCGAGGCATTGATATTTAGAAATTAAGCACACAGGATTTTTTTGAACCATTGAATCAATACATTTATAAATGCCACAATCAAATCACTGAGAAATTGATTATAATGAATTTTGATATTTGAGTGAGAATTTAAAAATTGGATGAACGAGCGTGCTTGATTTAAAAATAGCAATGTTTTAGTTGCTCCCTTATTCTCTAAATATTTAGGCATTGTAATTATATCATGATAGTTGTTTTTTTTTTATGTTTCATATTAGAGCTGCAGTAATTATATCTTAAAATTTTCTCTTGTCTGATGCTCTTTTTCCTAGATGAAAATAATGCTCTCATACTGGATGTCTAAATTAGCATCATTTACACATCCATACTTTTGCGTTCACTAGGCCTAATATGTTGTGGGATTCTAAAATGATGGTAGGTTGGCATGATTTGCTTCTTGGGTCCATCGGCCCGAAACCAAACAGTTCGCACCAGCACATTAATTGGGCTTTGTCTAGCCCGCCAAAACATTGCCCACGGTTCCCCTAATGATCGATTCCTTCCTGCTTGCCCTAGACGCGGCTTCGGCAGACTATATATACCTAACATCGTCTCATTCTCCTTCGCTTCGCCGCTGCGGCTCCAATAATTCGTCCAAATTTGATCGGAGAGGCTCTTCCTTCATCACTTCGATATGGGGTAAGGATTGTATGTTCTCCTTTACGCCATATAATCTCTTGCGCATTAGCCTAATGTAGTTTACGCTGTTCACTCAAATAAGATATCGGCCGTCGTATTCAGTATCTGATTTGATCACAGAGAAAAAGAAGATTTGTTTTCTTCTTATGAAATGTTTAGATTTGAATCCGACTCTCTGCATGCCTTTTGACTGATTCGGTAGCCAATATATTGTTTTAGAGAAATATTTATACCCCTCTGCATAGTTAAGTTACGTATTCTTTGTTTTAAGGGTTCGTATTACATGTATTCGAGGATAAAAGATTTCTTCCTTCGGAATGTACTTTCTTGCTTGTAGAAGTTTTTTTTTTCCTGCACGTCCTTTCAGCAGGTGCTGCATCAATTCCTCTGCAAAGAGCTTAGTTGTTTTTTTTTATTTACTTGAGATGTGTAGCAAAATTTCTAAAGCGAATATTAGGTCCGAGCGGATTGGTTGTATTTTTGGTGATATTGCATAACAATATCACCATAATACCATCAAAATACCACCAATTCCACACTATTTTATCAGCACCTATTATTTTTTATTTCCAATTTATTATTATTACCACCTGCAGGATATGATTTAATAAAAAATTATTGAAATCATCAGCTATACGTAATATTGGCAGTACCAGCATTGCATATTTAGATGGTAGCATATGACGTGATAAGCTCATTTTAATGTCATAAGAGATAATGTGTTGTGCTGTTAATTTGTGATACTATTTTCTTATAATGAGTTCATTTCCTAAACAATAAAGGGACCAAACACCCAAAAAAGAGTTACCCCAAGTCAGACTGAGGAGAGCCCTAGCTTCAACATAATGAGCTACAGCACAACAACAACAACAAAACCTTTATCCCACTAAGTGGGGTTGGCTACATGAATCCTTTTTCTCCATTGTGTCCAATTTAGTGTCATTTTTTCATTTAATTCTAATAAATTAATATAATTTTTTATACAATATGCCCAAGTTTTTTTAGGTATACCGCTTCCTCATGTTTACCTTTGCCTTTCTTAACATAGGTCGAACCTAAAACATCTACTCTTCCAATCGGGTCATCGGATGGTCGGTGTTTAATGTGAACAAACCATCTAAGACAACTCTCTAATTTTGTCTATCACTGAAGCTGCACCAACCCTATCACGGATATATTTATTTTGCATTTTGTCTCGAAGTGTAAAGTCACTCATCAACCTAGTCATTCTCATCTCGACAACACTTAACTTAGTTTTATGACTCTCTTTTAAAGACCAACATTCAACGCAATAGAACATTGTAGGTCTCACCGCTATCTTATAAAATTTTCCTTTCAATCTAAGCGTTACTTTCTATCACTCAATAGACCCGAAGCATTCCTCCACTTCAACCAACCAACTTGAATTCTATTAATAACATCCCCATCAATATCACTATCAGTTTGAACAATAGACCTGAGCTATCTAAAGCGTCACAACTTTTAATAATTTGATCACTCATAGTTACATTTCTGTCACTAGAGATCAATTTTAGTTCTACTCAAATGAAGGCCTGTAGACTCCAAGGTAAACCTCCATAATTCAAGTTTTTTTTCTGAGCTTTTTCTCTCGTCTTATCCACAAGAAGGATATCATCAGCAAAAAACATACACCAAGGTACATCCTCTTGTAAGTGTTCAGTAAGACCATTTTATAACTAAAGCAAAAAGATATGGGCTTAAAGCCAATTTCTGATGTAAACCAACAGAAATAGGAAAATAATTGTTCAGTCCTCCTTTGGTTTGAACACAAGTAACAGTTCTTGTATATATATCTTTAATGACTTGAATATAAATCATATCAATACCTTTCTTCTCAAGAACTCTCCAAAGTATGTCTCTTGGAACCTTATTGTAAGCTTTTTCTAAATCAATAAAAATCATATGTAGATCCTCCTCCTTATTATCTCTGAAAAATCTCCATCAAATCTCTCAATAAATTTATAACTTAGAATTTATGAGCTAGATCAATTAAAAAATAATTCCTCACATTTCATAATAAACTTGTGCTGAACTAAAAATAAATCTCATCCAACATTTATTAAATGGCACAGGCAGTCGGTCGCGTCCTATAAATCCCAAAGGCCCTAATCTTAACTTGGAACTCACACACTGTTTCTCTCCTCCGCCTCTACTTCTAAATCTCGGGGAGACTTTGTCGCAGCTATGGCGTAAACTCCTATCTTCATCTCTTCATTTTTTTCTTCCCTAACTTAGAACTTCTTTGATTCCTGATATTATTTGCTTTTTTTTTTGGTAAAGCTTTGTTTTTGAATTGTGTTGTCTTTGATTCCCAAGCAAAATAATTGAGATCTTAGTTTCAATGGAACAAATTTAAGTATCATATTAAATGCAAGGAGTTTGAATCCTTGAGTATTAAAGATAAAATTAGGTTTTAGGGGGATTTGCATATTAAAAATAGATTATGATGCGAGTCTTAGCTCTCAAATAAATAAGCTTTGAGCATATTGGGTTATAATATGCTAGGTTGGTAAATGTAGGCGTTTCAGATTTGATTGCTAAATTTTTTCGAAACTAGATGACAAACTATCTATCAAACAACTTGTATTTATTGTGCTGATATTACTTCCAATGATCATGAAATTGTTGTTTTATTTTTGCGAGATTCTTACGAAAGTATAAACTGATGTTATGGATTGAGCTTTCTCTTCTTTGGTAATGCTTTTCAGTTGCTTTGCCTTTCAAAAACCCGAAATAAAAAATTTGATCTGTTACGAATCACTTTTTGTTGGTGATTTATTATTGGGCCAATTACATGCAAGACCACCCAAAACTTGCCATTTACAAAACAACCACCCTCGTTCATCTATTTTTCAAATTCTCTCTCAAATATCAAAATTAATGGTAAAACCACAACCATATGTTTCATTTTTATCAAATTCTCAATAGTTTGATCGTGACACTCGTAAATACATTGGTTAGGTAGTTCAAAACATCACCTAGGTGCATAATTTGTAAATATCAATGTTTTGGGAGGTCTGTTTATAATTATCCCTTTATTTTTTTTTTTCGCACCAATACAACATAGCAACATATCAATGAAGTCATAGTAGACATTTACATTAGGAAGATATCTCAAATGGTTTCCCATCCGATGATGTTGAGATATTCTCTAACTAATACATATGGAATAAAAAATTGAAATATTCTAAAGCTTCCTTTGGTAATGAAATGTTTTGTTGTACTGTTTGATCCAAAATAAATTACTAATCTAAAATACCGATTTGTCCTTGATTTCTATTAGAGTTTAATCTAGTCAGAGGCAATTCGAAATTACCTAATAATGCATAAGTTGAGATATGTTATCTTTGAGATACTGGTATGAACTGATATCATCTAAGCATTAATTATTTTTCTTTCCATGAAGTGTGATGTTACAATGTTTACTAGTACTATTTCAATCTTATTTTTGGTTGTTACCTTTATTGCATTCATTATTTTTGTTAATATTATAATTTCGGGCATTTGCATACATTCCACATAATTCCTATGTATTCACAAACACCTTAAATTTTATTTTTTTTAATTAATTTATACCACCTAAATACTTTATATCACATAAAAAATACCACTATTTTAACTTATAAAAAGTGACACACCTTGCATAGGTAAGGTGCATATTTGTAAAAATTGAAATTTAGGTGTTACACAGTTTATTCATGCTAATAAACAATAAAGAAAATTTAATATTATACAGCTGATCATAAATTATATTGCAATCTATTTATAGAATTAATGGATGTTCATATTTATAAATTTAATAGTTTGATTCATTATTTAGTAATTATATTTATAAAATTTAATTGATTGGACAAAATTAAATGAGCTAGATCAATTCAAAAATAATTTAAAAAAAAAAAATTCCTCACATTTCTAAGCTAAATAAATCTCATTCAACAGTTATAAACAGCTCAGGCAGCCAATCGCGTCCTTTAAATCCCAAATGCCCTAATCTTATCTTAGAATTCGTGCACTGTTTCTCTCCTCCGCCTCTGCTTCTAAATCTTGGGGAAACAAAGTCACAGCAATAGCGTAAGCTCCTATCTTCATCTCTTCACTTTTTTCTTTCCCGACCCATCCGTACTTTCTCTCATAAATGTATTGGAAATTCTGGCTTTATTTTACTGAATTTGAGAAGTGAAATTCCGTTGATAACTTCTTTGATTCCCGATATTATTCACTTTTTATTGGTAAAGCTTTGTTTTCGAATTGTGTTGTCTTTAATTCCTAAACAAAATGATTGAGATTTTAAGTTTCGATGGAACAAATTTAGCTATCAGATTATATGAAAAGAGTTGAATCCTTGAGGAGTAAAGATAAAATTAGGTTTTAGGAGACTTTGCATATCAAAGATAGATTATGGTGTGATTCTTTACTCTCAAATAAACAAGCGATGAGCTTATTGGGTTATAATATGCTAGGTTAGTATATGTATGCTTTTTAGATTTGATTGCTAAATTTTTATGAAACTAGATGACAAACTACCCAAGCAACTTGCATTTTGTTGTGCTGGTATTACTTTCAATGATTATGAAATTGTTGTTTTATTTTAGTGAGATGCTTGCAAAAGGATAACTGACTTTATGGATTGAGCTTCGTTTTTTTTGGTAATGCTTTTTAGTTGCTTTGCCTTTCAAAAATCTGACATAAAAATTTTGATTTATCATGTATCACTTTTTGGCTGTGATTTATTTTTTGGCAAGACCACCCGAAACTTGCCATTTACAAATCAACATGCCCTCTTTCATCCCTTTTTCAATTTCTCTCAAATATCGAAATTCATGGTAAAACCTGTATTTTTAATATTTATCAAATTCTCAATAGTTTGATCATGGACTCGTAAATACATTGGTTCGGTAGTTCAAAACATCACCTAGGTGCTTAATTTGTTAATATCAATCTTTCAGGTGGTCTCTGTATAATTATCCCTTTATTTTTTTATGCAGCAATACAATATAGCAACATATCAATGAAGTCATTAATGTAGACATTAAAATTATGAAGATAACTCAAATGGCTTCTCATCCAATGATGTTGAGAGATTCTCTAACTAACACATATGGAATAAAAAATTGAAATATTCTAAAGCTTCCTTTGGTAATGAAATGTTTTGTTGTACTGTTTGATCCAAAATAAATCACTAATCTAAAATACCGATTTGTCCTTGATTTCTATTAGAGTTTAATCTAGTCAGAGGCGTTTCGAAATTACCTAATAATGCATAAGTTGCGATATATTATATTTGAAACTGGTATGAACTGATATCATCTGAAGCATTAATTATTTTTCTTTCCATGAATTGTGATGTTACAATTTTAACTATTTCAATTTTCTTTTTGGTTTTTATCTTAATTACATTGAAGGTTGGTATATTATTTTGGTTAATAATATAAATTTGGGGCATTTACATACATACCACTTAATTCCTATGTATTTGCATTTCTAACATCTAAACTTTTTTTTTTTACATTTATAACACCCAAATCTTTTATATCAAGGTGTATTTCATTTTTTAAAAAGAAAAATAGAAGTGTTTTCACTCATAAAAAGTGAAATACTACTTTTGGCTTTTCATGCACAGGTAAGGTGACGTGTGTAAAAATTGAAGTTTAGGTCTTAGATATGTAAATACATAAGAATTGAGTTGGTATCTATCTAAATCTTTGTATACATTTGTATATGAATTAGTTGTTAGTAAAAGAGTTCCCTTCATTACAGTCGGCTTTATTTGTTAGATCAAATCTTTACCAGAGTTTATTTGATGGCAGGGACGATGGAATTCCCACTGAAACACCTGCTTCAGTGCTTGGAGAACCAATGGACCTCATGACAGCACTCCAGCTTGTTTTGAGGAAAAGTTTGGCGCATGATGGGCTTATTCGTGGACTCCATGAAGTAGCGAAGGCTATTGAAAAGCATGCTGCACAACTTTGCGTGCTTGCAGAGGATTGTGACCAACCTGACTATGTTAAGCTAGTCAAGGCTCTTTGTGCAGATCACAATGTCCACTTGGTGACCATTCCACATGCCAAATCCCTTGGAGAGTGGGCTGGGGTTAGTGAATTGCCGGAGTTAATTTTGAATAATTTTTGAACTAATCATTTATTAATGACTTGGCTAACCTTTTAGTTTGCATTTTGTCATCTGTTGAAGGCTTTTGTTAAGAAGCTGGAGTTTTACATTCTTTGGCATCATCAAGCTCTTCTATTTTTATTATTGCTGCTTCTTTAATTCTGCATTTTGCAATGACTGCATTTATGTTTAGAGGTTTATATTTGTGTCACGAAAGGCTTTCCTATTTATAAAATTAGCTATTTATTGCATGAGAAACAGCAATTTTATTAAGAATATAACAAATTCTTGGTAATGAGTTTTTATAGTTATGGTTGTGCTCTCCAAGATCTAAGTGGTTTTAAGCACTTGTTGGTTAATTTATCATTTTTGTTTATTACAGCTCTGTAAGATTGACTCAGAGGGAAAGGCCAGAAAAGTTATAGGGTGCTCCTGTGTTGTTGTTAAGGTAAATGAACTCTAATCTTCTTTATTGGCTTTAGAAGTTAGCTCTCGAAGTGTTGATGCTTGATTTCTGTCTGAGCATTTAATCCTTGCCTGGATTTGCAGGATTATGGAGAGGAATCAGAGGGACTTCATATAGTTCAGGAGTATGTGAAATCTCACTGATTATTTTGAGCTATCAGTCGGCATAAATGATTTAAAATTTTGCATTTAGACTTGTGAACATTTAGTTGATTTTTTGCAGCATTTGTTTCTGGTTTGAAGGTTGTTTATCTTGGTTTTTGTCCTAATTTATGAATGTTGTAGCGAGAATGTACCGGAAAACCTGTAAGCTTTATATATTCCAGTTGTGTTCATTTGTAGTCTGATTAACTTAAAAGTTTATTTTGTAATTTGATTACATGAATGGTTGGGTTGTTTTCAACACCCGACATTTTTTCTTCTAATTATTTTAAACAAGCAAATTTATATTTGAACATGAATAGTTGTGTGTTTGATTTTAAACATGAACTAAACATGAATGAAAGTATAGTCTTTCATTCATTCGCTAAGTAAATGAACTAAACATGAATAATTTTTTTGCACTTGATATATAAATAAGCCAACCAAAGGCAAAAAATTGTTGTGTTTGTGTGTGTTACAAGCCTTGCCCTGTTGGTGGTAATTCCCCTCAGGTCAAGGATTCAATTCCACCGTGACTTGAGGGCTCTGAAATTTCAGGCACATGGCGCGGGCTCTCATTATGGAGCCAAAAAATGCATGGGAAATTGATATTTGAGCATTTGCCGAATATCAATTTTTTTAGAAATATATATTGAAAAGAAGTGGTCAAAGGCTATTATATGAGCCCCCACCATCCCTCATGCGTCTAAAAATTTGAGTACCACACTACAGTCGAGTGGAATCGAATCTCAGACCAGAAGGGACTTACAACTAGCAAGCAGATGTCTGACCAACTGATTTAAATACGCGGCACATATTTATAATCATGTAAATATTGTTGATAAGTATTATTTTTAAGTATGTAATTGACAACAAGGCTGCAAAAATTTATAATCAATTAAGATTATTAATTAAAAAAATAAAATAAAAATATATTAAATTCTATTTAAATGAATTTTTTTATAAATAATAATATTTAAATCACACACATATCCTTAACATTCTATTGATGCCTAACTAAAGATATCAAAATAGCTCATTGTTCACAAACAACTTGTGCTCGACTCGTTAAGCAAACGAGTCGAACACAAACAAATTTGTTGTGCTCGATATATTAACGAGTCAAACACGAACAATGAATTTATTAATAATTCGAACACGAGGCGAGTCTAGGCTCGCTCAAGCTTAGCACGTTACACCCCTTGCAGTTGAACAACTATGCTGCAGCTATCTGCGATAAAAAAAAAAATTTCACCCCATGCATTGCTATGTAGTTTATAACATAACCGATCATAGTTGCACATTTTATACATGGAAATAGAAATCTAGTTTGAATATTACATACTAAAAACTGACATCACTAATCAGTGAGCAGCACAACAGATAAAATTAAAAATAAAAGTATTAAAACGACAATTAACATTATCATGATATTGAATTTGAAGTACAAATGATCAAACTTCATGAGCTAATTTCTTCTACAGTGAAACTCTCCACCACTGATCATTATCTGAGATAGAATAATCAAACGAATCTGACCACCTAAAGAATTTATGGTCCATTGATCTATTCCATGGACACTTGTAAAATTTCTCACAAAACTATGCTCCTATCGTGAAGTAAACAAAGAATATTGCAGTTCACCGTAGCAGTATAAGACTCTAAAAGCACCAGAAGGCCTCAAACTTTTTTTTGAAAGTTTAAAACACAAACATGTAGATATAACATTAGTTAAAAAGAATAACCGAAATACACAATCAAAATTTCATAAAGTTGTGAGGTCTTGAAGCATAAAGTATGAACCGACGAATAATCTATCACTATTAGAAGACGACAGACCTTTTAAAGAATTTTTGCCTTTAAATCATGCAATATAGAGCTTGTATGTGTTACAGAAGCATATCACCATAAAGGTCATCCAGAAAAACCCCAACAGTCATATGAGTAAAAAGAATATGATTTTGGTTCCGTTTGAACCTTGTAAAACTGAGCTCTTAAGTGTTAGAGAATCATATCACTACAAATGTCATCTCGAAGAACCTCAACAATCATACGTCTGAAAAAGAAACGGATTTTGATTGTCTTGAACCATGTAATACTCGTATCACCATAAAGACCACCCAAAAGAATCCTAAGGTGATTTATTTCACCATAGGCCTTATAACAAAAAAAAAAAAAGCATGCAAGAAAAAAATTTATATTAAAACTTACGGCTTCCTAGAGAACATCAATATGGGAAGAAATATATGCAGAAAGAATAAAAAATTAATTGGCATTGAATTAAAATTTCACATGAACATTATTGCATATAGTGTCAATATAACAAGTAATAATTATTTTTACAAAACACTTCACATAGATAATGAAAATGCAACGTACAAAATCTATACACCCATTAATTATTACATTGTAATTTGTTCTCTCAATCCCACCATCTCCCCAGCGCCTTCCCCATCATGTTTGCAAGAGTTATGTAAATTAGATTTAACTTTTGATATTGATTGGCCTAAGCGATATTCATATGCTTCGGTGGGGACAATTGATTGATGATCATCTACACTATTGAAATCAATATCACAACGTGAAGGATGCTAATGAATATAATTGTGTGGAGTCATTTTAGCGACCACAATCTTCATTTGTTTGTTGAAAGATTGTTTGGTCGTATCTCACAAAATAAACTATTTTTTCTGAAACCCAAATGTAATTTCAATAACACCACGTAAAGATGAATGTCTCTTGTTAAACATCTTCTTTCTGTCCCGAGCTGCGTTGTTCTTTCAAAATCAAGATTATTATATTATGTATCAGAGAAGAGTTTGAGATGCTCTTTGTAATGGACATCCAATATCAACCAAATACTATTTTCTTTTTATAAGTCTATTTATGAGTATTGTAATGAAATAAATATTTTATTTATTCATATTCAAGCAAATATGCAACTTTGAAAAATTGTTTTTAAAACTGTGTGACAAGTTTGACTATACGCCTTTCGTGTGATCAACTTTCCAATACGATCATCACAAATGTGAAACACGTTAAAATCACACACAACCATGATATTTTTTGTTGATAATCTACAATATCCAATATATACAATCTTTTCACTGTTGGACACGTGTGCATCCACATGTATTCCATCAATTATTTCATTATAGTTCTAGGTCATTTATATAAAATATTAGGATTCAAATGCTTAAGTAAATTTTGGAATAGATGAACACATAAATTTATCTCGAAATATGGCATATCACGTTGATCATCTGAAATATGGGTGCTTTGGAATATAGTGTCTTCAAATCTGATAAATTTTTAGAGTAAGATGGTTAGAGCATCAAAACTAACTAAAAATGTTTGTTAATTGCTTTTGATGAGTGTTGAAATCGCTTTATGGCTCCCCTCATTGACTTATTTTATGATAATTATAAAGAGTTATAGCTAACGCCTCTCTTGAAGTCATCTAAGACAAGTCATGGAGTTTATAATTTATGTGAAGATATTGTAATAGATCAGTAAATAAGGCACGTACCATTCAAAGCAGATTGTTGAGTATTGTTGGATGACCCACAAACAACTCCCCAACTCATTTACCATCAAGGTATGTGGATGTCATGCAAGGGGAGCGAGCAATATATAAGTTGCAATGCTCATACATTAAGCATAATATAGCTGTAGTTTATCTTTTGTGTCTTTCTTTATCCATGTTATGTCGTGTTGTTGTAGCTAACACATATGAATAACACTTCTGTATTAGCAAGTAATAAGTTAAGAACCAAGAAAATGTTGATCCAGCAACAATGAAAGATACAATAGCATGCAATAGGTTACATAAGAACCAAGACAATGGTAAGTCCAACAATACTGAAATATATAATAATAAGTGCTACACCCATATCAATCTAACTTAAAATGTCTCAAAATAATGTATTACTTATACATCCCAATTCTCATAAAAGTAACATAAATAATTAACTCTATGATTAGGTTTCATCTACACAAGAACTCTCGCATAGTCGAATCTACTAACAACTTCATTAAAAATAAATAAATGACATACCTTCATAAATTTTTTGAAATTTTTTCAGTGTTCTTATAACATGTTGGCTAGAAGTTGCATTAATGTGTGGCTCGTCAGTGCAAAAAGCAATTAATTGCAAAATCTGGTTTCTTAAGAATATCACATCATCTTTCTTATTCTTCTCAGTTCTATAATGCTTGGAACAACTAGAATATCCTATGTCATTTAAATTGGGATTGGATCCTTCATTTTAGTCAGCAATTTGTTCAACGTCTATATGCCCCGCTTTGCTGGCATGTACTCTCTCAATTGGTGTGCATGCATGATCATCCATGATCAATACTCCGTCAAGCATTAGGTCTAACTTTTTTTCAAGCTCACAGTCAATAACACTAAACTTATTTCTTGGCAGCTGACATGACCTGCAAGATAATTGACAGTTGATATGTTGTTATTATGGAGATGACATCAGAAAGAAAAAATGAAAAATAATGAACGTTGAATAACTTCGCACCTTCAATCTTTAAGCCCACTATTCTTCTGAAGCATTAATGATTCATTTTATTGGATCCCAATCTAAGTCTGTGGAATCTCGCTTTAACTCTTTCCATATTTATTAATCTCTTTTGAGCCGGTCTCATTTATTTTTCAGTTAGATTCTATCATATTTTCTCCCAATACTTTCTTTAAATTTTCTTATAATTTTTTGCCATCTTTCCTGGTTAAAATAGATGATTGGTCTATTTCCTAGTTCAATTTCCCTCAGGTATAGATCATAAAAGATTAACTTCACATCTTTATCTCACATAGCAGACAATTCCATTTCTTTTGATTTACTCATTATCACTACTAGCATGGAAAGAACCAATCAACCTAAAGTTTGTCAAATAATAACTTTAATTCATCAAAACATAAATCAACCAAGAAAGCAATCCAAAACCCCCAACCCTTTCTCAAAATTCTAAATGAGTAGCGGCAACAGATTCTGAAAGCTCAACATCATAATGAAAAACAAAAAGGAAGTTGAAACTATGGAAAGCTCAACATTTCACACGAGCATTCTTAACTATGAAGTTCTTTAAATGCATTTGCTACAAGACACAACTCTATACTATTACTCAAGACAAATAAATATAAGCCAAGAGTAAAAGCAAAACCTTGGCAAGGGGAACCCACTACTAATAGTTGTTATCACAAATAACATAATTCTAGATCTTATTCAAGCATTTTAGGTTGCTCAAACTCCCAAAAGTTAGAGTAAAAGTAAAATTTAAAAAAGAAATAAAAACCTGAGACACTTCTAGCATATCTTCACCATTCTTAAATAGGGGCTTTAATAATATGCAAGCATAACTAACTAATAAGTTCTCGACTAACCACATCTCCCAAATTTATCCCTTGATAACCATGAAGGTTGGGGCCATTTGTCAAGGAACTGATATCTGAGATAACACAAACCACCATAAGAGAAGTAAATATTATTAATGAAAGCATACCGGATGTCAATCAACCAAGGCAAACAAATAAAAAAGAAGCGGCTAGCATCAACACTATCTCAAGTTAAATTGACGATGTCAATCATTCCTTCTCATCACATACTAGATTTTCCTACCAAAGAAATTCAACTTTCTCCATCACAGAACAAATTGTGAAGTGCATAAAACCACTTAGATCATCTACCCTAGTGCAAATTTTTCAATGAGACTAGCTCTAGTAAAGCACATAGAATAATAGTGAAGAGAGTCCAATGTAACAACTTAGATCATCTAGCCTTATGCAACTTTTTTAATCTAAAAATTACATCAAATAAACAATTACATAAGCATTCGATCGAAGTGCTTCTCATTTTAATAAACCCAAACCAGAAAGAGGTAATGAAGCATTGCCCATGACATTAATTCAATCCAACTCCACTGAAGAAAAGAGGCAATGCACAAACTAGAAAACATAAATGAAATGCAAAGGCCATAGCATCAAAATAAATCAAGGATAAGGGCAACAATAAGCCAAATCCATCACCAAAGAAAATTCGAAGGCCAAAACAACCTAAGAAATCGAAGGAAATTTGAAGGCCATACCAGCAGCAAGCCAAGGCAATCACTAAAGGAAATACAAAAGTTAGCAACATGAGTAATTGAAGGACATCATAACAGTAATCCAAGACAATTGTCAAAGGAAATTTGAAGGTCATACCAATAGCAATCTAAGACAATTGTCACCATAAGAAATCAGAGCATTTCTACAAGATTTTGCAAACATCTAAAAAAATAAATTCTCGAAATTTATCTCTCACAAAAAAAAAAACCACTGAAGACTAATTTCTTCATCACAGAAAACTACAATGCTCAAAGGCATGCACCTAAAAAAACAAGAACCATCGCAAAAAAATACAAAGTAAGGTGAACCAAAGGAATGGAGAATCGAACATAGCATATATTGTAAACAGTAATGGGTAGAAGCTACAAGAGGACCAAGAGAAGAAGAGGAATAGAAAGCAGAAAGCGAGCTCTCGCCGCAGCTACCGAAGGAACGAAACCCTCGAATCAAAATGAACTAGGCTCGGTAAAGGGAGATTTCCTTCGAGTAAACGTGGAAAAAGGTCGCTAAGTAATTTCCTTCGCGTGAAATCAGAAAACACGGCCGAATGGGACCTATATTTACAAGTCATGAAAAAAACAAAAAAAAATTCACCTTTAGCCCGGCCACCCCTAGCCCGGCCCAACCCGACTTCCTAAATGTTACGTATTATCCCACCTTTTTGGTTTATTCTATTTTTATCGTATATTCTCTCAAAAACTTCTATTCTACATTATTCAGTACAAAAGAAGTTTTCAAAAAGGATTTTTTTGTCTCAGCTAGGCCGAATTTTTCCCTCAGTTCCCCGTACGGTGCGCTACGTCCGCTGTCCAAGCAAAAGACGCCATCTGGTCCAAGGGATTCGATCCGTGACAATATTTTATTAGTGAGTGATAAACAGACCCGCGCCACTCGAACCAAATGTCGCATTTTCACGTACATTGCCTCAAATTGTCATTGAGTTTGAAATCGTTCAAATTTTCAATTTGATTATAAAGTTGTTGAAATCACCACTTTAGATGATCATATCTGTCTTTGAAGCATTTCTTCAAAATATATCAAGTTTCATGCCTAATCATTTAGATTTGTCTGTATGATCAATCCAGAATTCTCCGGTGGTACACGCCAAAGACAGAGCATGAGAAATGAGAGAGAGAGAGAGAGGGAGAGAAGGTTAAGCCTCGATTGCCCCCAGCGGGACAGTGGGTATGTTCCCTGGGCTCCTAGACCCATTTCATATTAAATTATTATTTACAGAAGAAGTGGAGAGCCAAAATAGCATGAGTCCACCAAAAACATAAAAGGGCCTCCTATTTTATAGATTTAGGAGGATAAATATAAAAATACAATCTTGTATTGGGAGATATTTTCATTGGCATCTCTTCATGTCTGTGGCACCTTTTCGTAGGGCTTCACCTTTTCACATATTAGGCAACTTTTCATATATAAGGCACATTTTCATCTTCCCATACTTTTTTTGGTCATACAAAAATACCTCCAAGTTTCTTACTTATTGGAATTAAAGCTGTGATAAGAATGAGACTTTAAGTATGCCAAAAATGCAATCATAATAGTGCACTAATTAAACTCCCGTTATTTCTTTCAATGCCTTATTTTTTTAAGCTTTTGATCAACTATTTTGGCTTGGTTGTTGGCCTTGTTGAATTTATCTGTTACTTAGTCAACACTTGTAATGATGTGTTAATTATTTATTCAATAAATAAATAAAGCTCTAGATCATACCCTTACCACGCCATTTGATTTTCAGATTTGAATTTTTTGGGTTGGCTGACGACTCGAATCTTCAGAAAGAACATTAGTTGTTTTTGATGTATTGTAGTTCGTTGATCGCTTAGCTCAAGTGTTACAAAGCCCATGTCTTATTTGCTTGGTGTGTTCATCGCCTTGATCATGCCTCACCTTTCACCAGGGCTTAGGCGGATATTGTCACCGCCTTCGTGGGGGTAACTGACGAGACTCACAGCTGCGGTGATTTGCAATGTATTCTTTGCATAGGTTTTCGCTAATGAGCAGAGAACCATGACATGTTCTTAGATTTTGTTTAAAATGTATGTATATGTTTGTATTTTATATTAAAATGTTACGCTTTGAGGAATGTTTTGTGTTGTTTTGCAGGTTGCATCAAAAACATGATCAAATGGGACTCACAAAGTTCGAGACGAAGAGTTCTGGTCTGGCGCCTAGGTGCTAGGCCAGTGGAGCCTAGACACCGGTCCCTGTCCAAGAAGAGCACAATTCAGAGAGCATGGAAAGGTGGCCTTGGGCTAGGAGCGCTTAGGCACCAAGCATGCAGTGCCTAGGTGCCAGGGTAGCAACACTTAGCCACCCAAATAGGCCAAAAATTGTCCAAATTTTTGAGAGAACAAAACTTTAGAGTTACTTATATAATGTAAGCGCCGCACACTGACACCTAGGCACCAAACTGAACAATTGTAGTTTTATGCAGTTAAAAATCTAGTTCGGGAGGAAAAGGATAAAATGTATTGTTGACGAATTAAAAAGTACTTTTTCACTATTTTTTTGTCAATCTTGAGAAAGGAATAGAAGGAGAAGTCAAGAGAGGCTTTGTAAAGGAGTTTACATTTGAGACGAGAAGAGATTTATGAGGATTAAAAGGTGTATTTACTGTTTGTTTTCTTTTCATCTATCTTGAGTGTAAAGAATGAGATATGTACATTTTCTTTAGGATTTTCTATTGAATTCCTGTGAAGAACTTTGTGTATGATTTCTTTATTTCAATGTTCGAGTGGATGGTTTTCATGATGAAAAGTGTGTAGATATTTTTTCTCCCTTGAATTATGGATATAGTTGAATATTTCTATGTGAATTGCATGAAAAATGATGTATTAGTGTTGAGTTAGCAGATTTGCTTAATTTACTTCATATTTGGAGAATAGGAATATTAATATCCTTTGTGAACTATGCGATATGGAAGGATACATAGTTTAACAAAAGAGGTTAACCACATGAACTCTTAGAAATATGAATATTGTCTTGGAGTTTATTTTTACATTCAAGGAGATGATTAAATTGGAGTGATCAACGAATTTAGGGAACTAAAATCTTGACAGTCAAATTTTCTTGGACCACTGAAAGGGGGATAAGGGATAAGCCAACTCTTGTTGTACACTAAGTTTTAATCATTTGTTCTATTATATTCTCCACTAGATCCGTTTAAAGGGGAAACTTCTTGAAACTTGAAATTTCTTATAAAATTTCTTCTGCTTGCTATATTAGACCTACTTTGAGTAACTTTAGGATATGTTTAAAAGTGAGCTTACTTTTTGAACCTTTCAGGCTAGGAATAACATTTATAGACTAGAACTTTTTCAAGTTGTGTTCATGTCATTCCTTGTGGGACCAACAACCACACTTCAACCCCAGTACTACTAATACGCCACGTGTACTTGTGTGATTTGTCTGTGCTTTGAAGCACCTAATGTGTATCAAGTTTTTGGTGTCATTGTCGGGCGACGATTGTGACTTTTAAATTAGGAAAAATTTAATTAAATATTTAGGTCTTAGGCTTGAAAACCATAGTGTTCACTTTTTCTTTTATCTTTATTATTTAGTCTTTGTTTACAAAATCTAAAAATATCTTGTTTAATATTTGTTTGATTGTGCATTGAATTTTTTTTCTCTTAACAATATTTGTTGTTTACCTTTCGTTTGATTTAGTAGTTTAATTGCTAAGAGTTTAAACTATGGTTATTTGATTTCATTAAAATTGTCGGTTATTCTCTTTAGAATAGGGGCACATTTTTATTTGAACCTATGAGTAGTTCAGGATCATCAGACCTTGAACCATATAACGCTTAGTTAGAGAGAACCATTAAGAAAACCAGAAAACTAAAAAGAATTCAACAATGTCTAGGAGAAATGGCTGACTTACTCGATATCAATCTTGAAACCCATGAACATAATAACATGCCTCGACCTTTAAGAGATTATGTCAATCATACGATAGATGAAATTCACCTTATTATCCATACTCTTGCCGTAGAAGCCAATTCCTTCGAACTGAAACCTATTATCGTCCAAATGTGTAGAACAATAATTTGGTAGGGACACCTTTCGAAGATCCTAATCTTCATTTATTGATCATTTTAGAACTCTGTGCTACATTCCACTACAATGGTGTCTCCAATGACATAGTGAGGCTAAGGATTTTCCCTTTCTCTTTAAGGGATAAAGCCAAAATGTGGCTAAATTCTTTAGCTCTTAGATCTATTAGGACTTAGAATGACTAAATTTTTAGCGAAATTATTTCCACCCTAAAAAATGGCTAAACTTAGGAATGACATTACCACTTTTTGCCAGCATGATGAAGAGTCAATTTATGAAGCGTGGGAAAGATTTAAGGAACACCTTACGAAGTACCCCTACCATACATTACTAGATTGATTGATTATTCAAATGTTCTATAATGGTGGTAGGATTTCTCATGTCAGTCATATACACAGTAGCAGGTGGTTCCATAATGTTGAAACCTTTTGATGAGACTCATTCTTTAATCGAGGACATGGCAAAAAATAACTTTCAATGGACTTTCGATCGAGTAAACACTAAGAAATTAGCAACATTCTATTTATCTTGAATTTCCAAGTGATAGCTATCTCTAGAAAGTTAGATTAATTAGGTTCAAATCAGCCACAAGTACCATCAGTCATAGAGGAAAATTCATATGGACAATTGGTGGATCCTATTGCTTTGTCAATAGAGACCATGAATGTCATCAATAATATGTTTAATAACCCTTATTCCAATTCTTATAATCTTGGCTGGAAAAATCAACCTAATTTTAATTGGAAAAATAACCAAGGGATATGAAACCAACAATGAAAGAGTAATCAAGCAAATCCTTTAGAAAAATTAAATAATCAAGTAGTACCAACTCAAGACCTCCTTACCCATCTGGCTTTAACTCAAACCAATAGTTTAAGGAAAAAGAAGTTGTTTTGGGAGGAAGTTGTTTTACAAATAATAAATCAATTCTAGATTCAAGATACTGCCATTAGGAACATTGAAAACTAGTTGGGCCAAATAGCAAATTCCCTTAGCAATAAACCACATGAAACTCTTCCTAGTAACACTAAAATTAACCCTAAGGAGAAGAGTAACAACATGTGAAGGCTATTAAATTAAGGAGTGGAAGTGAATTTGAGGAAGTAAATAGGAAGGAATCTGAGGTGGTAGATTATAACCCTGAGCCAGAAAGACCAATTGAAAACTCTTCTAAGGACATGTTATGACATGTTTCACCCTTTAGGACTTAGAAAAACCACCCCACTATTTTTAGAGAGAGAAACTTCAAAAACACAAGTTTGATAAAAAATTTTAGTTATTTTTGGAAGTGTTTAAGAATTTGAACATCAGTATCCATTTTGTTAGGGATTTTGAGCAGATGCCTAGTTATGTGAAGTTTATGAAAAATATATTAAGTAAGAAGAGGAAACTTGAAAACTTTGAGATTGTAGCACTTAGTGAGGAGTGCAGTGTTATTATCTAGAAGAAGCTCCTTTAGAAACTTCAGCCCTGGGAGTTTCACTATTCCCTGTGCAATAGAAGAGATCTTCTTTGGGAAGGCCTTATGCGACTCAGTTGTCAGCATTAACCTTATGTCCTTGTCAATTTTAAGAGGTTAGAATTAGGAGAAGTCCAGGCCACCACTGTAACCCTTTAGCTTACTAATCCTTCACTTACATATCCTAGGGAGGTCGTAGAGGATGTATTGGTTAAGGTGGACAAGTTTATCTTCCCTACAGACTTCATTGTTTTTTATATGGAGGAGGATAAAAAGATTCCTAACATCTTAGGCAGACCTTTCCTAGCCACTAGTAGGGTGATGATTGATGTACATAAGGGGGGTTCACTATGAGAGTAAATGATCAGAAGTTAACTTTTAATATTTTAAAATTGATGAAAATCTCTTTTGATTCAAATGAGGATTCCTATTTTTTAGGTTGGATTCAGTGGACAAAATTAGGGTCTGTTTGGGGCAGCTAGAACTTCTCAGATTTTCAGTTGTAGCTGTGTTGCCCTAGGAAGTTGTTGCAGGGAAACTGTTAGGGAGAAGTTGGCTGGTTGTTTGTTGCAGCTGTGTGAAAATAGTTGTGGGTCAGTTGTTTCTAAAAAAATGACTATTCTACCCCTGTTTAGTGAAGTTGTTTAAAACAGAACTATGACAACGACATATTTGTTATTTCAGAAGCAAAAATTCATTTAAACATACAACAAAAGTTCAAATACACTACTCACTTAACAGTTAGTACCAAAAGTTCTAAAAAAAGAAAAAAAAGTAATAAAATTACAAATAAGATAATGATGATATTCTTTTTAACTTGAAGGTGATGTATGTCTTGTCCTAAATTGTTCTTTAATGATGTTGTCAATTTGCTATCACTTTCGACAGTGGAATCAACCTGACTGTCAACCCAGCGAAAGAAGTCACACAGTTTTGTGAGTATCTAGGGGCATCTGTAAAAGTGTCTATTGTAGTTGTGGGATTGTTGTGACCTCAGAAAGGAAGTCTCTAGTCCATAGTAACGTAACAATCTTCAGGACGTCCTTGAGTTTTCGTCCACCAGCTGCCCAACACCATATCAAAGATTTAAATAAAAATAAAATTGGAATAGCAGGAAAAGAGACTCCAAATTGTTGGGATAAGTGAAAGGAGGAGAAAAGGTGCAGATATCAACTAGAATCTCCAAAGTCGACACCATAAAAACTTCATTTAGAGGAATCCCTGAGCTGTGACAAAAACACAACAAAATTTAGTTTAACTGTAAATGAGTAAGCTACAACATACATTAAAGCTCCATAAACAAAGATTTGTGCACGTAATTGTACTTGCTATAGATTTTTGAAAGACTATTGAAATAATGTTGAGGATGAATTCAAATCAGGAATACTAGATGTCTGACCAGACAAAGAGGAGGATGTTTTTATATCACAACACTCAATAGATGGGTTTCTCTCACAAGTCAACTAATGACAACTCCTTTCCAGACGTTCCAACAATTTTTTGTTGGCTAGGGGAATATTTAGCGTCCATTTTAGAAAAATACTTTAAAATTGTGGCTTCTTTTTTTATTATTATTAGGTTGATAATTCAAACTATTTGGATGACTCCTTTTTTTTCTTTTCTAACTTATAGAAATGATTCTTTTTATTTATTAGAAGTTGTAAAAAAAAATTCACCCTTTTTTTTCTTTTTTTGAAGTTCTTTATAAATAGATTCAAAAAAGAAAGGTCAATTTTGGGGAGAACCAAAGGGAAGTTCCACTTCCATTTCCAAGACTGTTAACAAACAAAATTTTTTTTTCCACTTTTACATTAAATCTCTATGATGAGATCGTACCCTAGATTTTCTCTGAGGTTTAGATAGAAAGGATATAAAATCTTTATATTAAAATCGTCTTTTGAGGATTGGGCCAGACCTGGCCATTTGTCAATAACAATAACTAAGGGTCCTGATACTACCACTTGGATTTGGAATCTACATGTTGATGCTCACGATTTTGATAGTCATACCAGAGATGTGGAGGAGATCTCTCGAACAATATTTAATGCTCATTTATGTATCTGACACTGATGGCAACTTATGGTTGTCTCCATAAAGTCGGTCATCATGGTTGGCCAATAGTACCCCATCCTTTTAATATTCATCTTCATCTTCAAAACTGACTGGTGAGCTCCGCACAGTCTTGCATGTACTTCTTTGACAATCTTCTGCACTTCTGACTTGCTCAGATATCTCAACCGGATCTGATCAAAAGATCTCTTATACAAGACACTATCTACTAAGGTGTACGACAATGCTCTCTTCTTAATCTAATGCGCTGCTGACTTGTTCTCTGAAAATTTCTCACTCTACAAGTATTAAATAAATGGTTCGTGCCAGTTCTCAATGCTTTCAACCACTGCAGCTAATGTCTCTTCATTTCCCAGCTTATGTACAATATCCATGTCAATCTGAGACAAATTTTGGAGTCCTTGTATCGTGATGTTGATTGAATTCTCTGGTGAACATGCTAACTCCCTAGCGAGCTTGGCTAAAGTGTCAAGTTGAGCATTATCCTTTCTCAATATCTGGTAGATTGCCACAGTGGGGATATGCTCTAGCAGCTTCATAGTGTAACAATGGTATTGCTCCAGTTTGGGCTTTAGAATTTTATAATGTCATGTTATTTGTTGCATGTTGAGCAATGAGTCACCGTTGATATCGATAATGGTTATCTCCGTCAGAATCTCTAAGTCCAGTCTAGTTATCAAGGCTTCATACTATGCTTCATTGTTTGTGCATGGCTCTGTCAGGTGATATGAGAACCTCAACATTGCCTTGTCTGGTGTAACAAAAACTAAACCGATCCCCCGCCTTGTCGAGAATTATTATTCGTGAATTCTTATCTTTCCCAACTAATGTGACTCCATCAAAGCACATCTCCCAACGTTGAGCATTGGGATATCCAATATTCATCACTTGTTCATCTAGTATGTCATCGTTGAGCGGAAATTTGGTCAGCAACGGGTGTGCTACAAGGAAGTCCGCTAAAATTAGTCCTTTAACGGCGCACAGAGGTATGTAAGTTATATCAAATTGCAATAAAATCATCAACCATCTTGCTAATTTCCAGGAAAGTGTTGGTTGGGCCATCAAATATTATAATGTATTAACATTCAAGATAAGGTTGACCTTATGAACAATCATGTAATGCCTAAGCTTTTAGGACGCGAAGGTTAAAGCTAGACAATGATTCTTAATGGGAGGATATTTTATCTTTATCGGTATTAGAATTTGACTTAAGTAGTATAAGGCATTTTATTTACCCTCGTCATTGACCTGAGCTAACAGGGCTCCAAGAGAGTTGTCTAATGTCGTGGTATAAAGTATCAATGGTCGACTTAGGGCTGCTAATACAGGAGGCGTCATTAAGTACCGTTTAATTTCCTCAAAATCTCATTTGCATGCATCATCCCAATAGAAGTTGGGATTCTTTCTGAGTAATGTCGAAATGGGATGACACCTACCTGACAAATTAGAAATAAAGCGTCTTAAATATGTCAATTTACCTTGAAAAGATCATAGTTGTTTCAAGGCTCTAAGAGGTGGCATTTCTAAGATAGCTTTAATCTTCTATAGATTGATTTCAATCCCACGATGACAGATAACAATTTCTAGAAATTTTCCAGAGATGACACCAAATGCACAATTTATTGGATTCATTTTAAGATTAAAATGTTATAATCGTTTGAAAACATTCCTCAAATCATAAAGGTGGTCTCCATGTTGTTTACTTTTGATAACCAAATCATCCACATAACACCCTGATTGGTTATGGATGAGGTCATAAAAAATTCTTGGCATAGCTCACTGGTACGTCGCCCTGACATTCTTCAACCCAAATGGCATCACTGTGTAACATTAGATTTTGATTGGCATTTTGAAAGCTGTAAGTGTTGCATCTCCTGGTGCCATCTTAATCTAGTTGAATCCGGATGATCCATCCATGAAGGAGAAAATCTCATGTGACGATGCAATAACTATCATCAGTTCTGGAATTGGCAATGAGAATTCGTTCTTCGGGCATTCTTTATTTAAATCTTTGAAATCCACGTAGATCTGGATTTGACCATTCTTCTTTCTAACTAGTAAGATGTTAGCTAACCATGTGGGATATTGTTCCTCCCTTACAAAGTTAGCTTTTATTAATTTCTTAATTTCAACATGACTTGCTACTCTATCTCGAGGTGTGTACTTCTAGGAGTCTCCTTGACTGGGATCATACTCTGACCCACTCCGAGTCTGTTAATTGTAACCTCTAGAGACAAACCTGACATTTCATCATAACTCTACGAGAAATAATCTCTAAATTTCAACAATAACTTGATTAGCTATGAAGATTCTTTGTCATCTTACAATGTGCTGATGAAAGTTGGCCCAGGGTTATCTTCAGTCCCCAATATTGATTTCCCTCAATTCATCAACGGCTGACTTGATCTCTTCATAAAATTCTGGCGGAGTGTCCTCTATTTGAGATTCTTTTAGGTTTTCTTCTGCTTCAAGGCAATCTCCTTCTACTTCGCTAGTAAACAACCAAGCAAAATTTTGTATCATCGACTGACCCTACAACGTCGAATCCAACTCCCACTTTTGAGTTAAAATTGTGATATTTGGTACTCCACAATTCCTTGAAAAGGTGTAACCTTTTTTTTATTATTGACAAGGCACTAAACCACACTGAAAAAGTTTTTAAACATTTGGAGAGTAGTAGCCAAAGGGTTATTGCATTAATTCATTTGAAGTTTCATATTCTAATTTTACATTACTTTCGGAATTAAAAGAAGAAGAACCACGGTAAAATTTTATTGGTTTCATGCCTGCACTTTGTACCTCCTTGACCTCTAAACCTTCCACTTTATGAGAATGAATCCGGGTTAAGTTCACTGCTTTTAAATAGTGGTTGATCCTTTCATACATTGATTTGTACTCGTTTTCCTTTTCTTCCTCTGGAGAGATTTCTGGCTGGGGCTACTTTTGACACACCATCATCACAGTCTTTTCTGTCTTGGGGAGAAGTCTAAGAT
The DNA here is from genome assembly GCF_001263595.1 of Phalaenopsis equestris. Lineage (NCBI taxonomy): Eukaryota > Viridiplantae > Streptophyta > Magnoliopsida > Asparagales > Orchidaceae > Phalaenopsis > Phalaenopsis equestris. The sequence continues at coordinate 117,333 of NW_018165720.1, read as the reverse complement.
AATTACTTTGTATTTTTGTTTGAGATTTGTTAAATTTTATTGTGTAAACCTGATTTTAATTATCAATGCATGTGTTGATGTGTTTTCCCATGAAATTTGAGCAGTTTAGAAAGAGAGTCCGATGAGATTCCAGTGAAATTTTGAGCTCTCCTTTAGAAGGAGAGTCCGATTAGATTCCAGTGAAGTTTTGAGCTCCAACAAAGTTCCAGCGGTGCTCTGATGATCCTTCGCCAAGCTAGGATCAAGCTCTCCTTTAGTGTAGGAGAGTAGACACCTTACTTTTTCATTAGCCAACCTGCTTCCTAAGAAGATTTCCTCACAAACTCAATAAAATTGGTGGGGGAAGATGAAGGAGATGAGGAAGAAGTTAAATAAGATGAAAAAGATAGAGTTTGGAAGAAGAAGAAATTTTCTCTGCTATGCTTGGCTCCTCTCCAGATTTTTCCTTCACCATAGCTCTTCTCTAGCTCTCCACTAGTAAGAGGAAGAAGAAGATGCCCTCTCATCTCTCCAAAAGTGCTAAAGATAGTGTTTATAAGAAGCCTCAAGGGAGGTAAATTGAAAGCTAAAGCCCTCCCCCTGCTAAAAGTGGCATGCCATCGGATCTAAAAGAACCTTAAAAAAATGATTTAATCAGTCCTTTATCTTCTCCTTAAGAAAATCTCTACATAGACCAAGAAATCTTGCAATTTCTACTGCCTAGGGAGGTGTGTCAGGGTCAAAATGACTAAAAAACTGAGATTTTTCACTTCTTGGAAGTGGATCGGCGCCTACCTTCCCAGGGCTCAATAAATGGCAGTTTTAGGTCATTTTGGGTGCCTAGTCTAGTATCTAAGCACCAGTAGGCTAGCACCTACATTCCTAGAGCTCTATTTGGAGGCTACAGAGGCAGCTTCGAAGCCTTAGGCATTGGTGTGGCCCTAAAATGTTGATTTTCACATAGATTATCCAATAGAGGGTTTCTCTGATTCGTGATATATGAGGGACCAAACATGACTGAAATATAACCCCTTATCTTCAAAAAAATATATTTTTATTGGTCATTTTTTGCAAAATTTCAGTTAACAGTTGCCCTAGACCACAGTGCAGGTAGGGTGTTCTGAACCTTAATTTTTTGCTTGGTTGACCGTAGGAAGGTTCTCATTGATATGGAAGCCACAAAAACTTGTGTATTGCTAGAATACAACCTTGTAACTCAAAATGGAATATTTTAGGTGTTTCAAACTAGGGTTTTTTGTGCCAACAAAAATCATGGGCCCCCGCCAAATTGGTCCAAACCCAAATTTCTCTAAAATGTGTGTAGTCCTAGCAACTACCCTTGGCCTTAAAAGGGTCCAAGTTGATGAAGTTGGGTCTTTCAACATCAAAACAAACATAAAAACACATCTAGAGTCAATGCTAACACCACCTTACGATGAATTTTTCTGAGTAGGGTCAAGTCGGTACCAGTCATGATTTCGTGCATAAGGAACGTATCAGGAGGTATGATTGGATGCCTTAGATGGAGAGAAACTAGACACAATCATGTGTTGTTGTTTAAATAGACATCCCTTATACCTGACATAAGAAATTGATGGCAACAAGGAATACCTAATGAAACCCATAGGAATGTCTCCTTATAGGCAAATTTCTTGGATAACATGTCATTTACTTGAAGAATTGGAGTATAAGGTATTTTTGGTTGTAAGAGAAATCAACTATAAAAATAGATTACTATAGTTGAATGAGTTAGAGGAAATTAGAGATGAAACCTAAGAGAATGACAAATTTTTTAAGGAAAAGATGAAAAAAAATGGCATGATCATAAGCTATTTAAGAATGCTTTTAAGTCTAGATGAGTGGTGTTATTATATATTTATTGATTGAAATTATTTCCCAATAAAGTAAAATTTAGGTGGTTTGGTTCATTCACTGTAGTTACGATATACCCTTTTTGGCGTTGTGGATATTGAACAAAAAAATAGTGATAGGGTGTTTAAGGTAAATGTATAGAGACTTAAATTATATTTAGGGGGTGATGAGGTTGTCATTAAAGAAATTATGACTTTGGATCATCCCAAATAATTGATATGTCATTATCTAACTGAGGATATTGAACTAATTGCTTCTTAGAAGGAAATCCAAGTGTTTTTTATGTATGCTTTGATTCTGATTTTTTGATTTAGCATTGAGTGTAGTGTGTGATGTGTGTTTTTATTTGAATAGATATCCTAGGTGAATCTACTCAATTGATCACCTGATTTATGTTTTTTTTTAGAATCAATGCCCCTAAACTGCTTTGTAATGCCTAGGTGATATACATGTAAACTAGCACACCACACTGGCAAATAGTGCTCCCACACTATCTATTTGAGAGAATAGTGCTCCTATGTCTTATTTATGCACCTAGGTGTCGCATTGCACAGTTTGTAGACATGTTTGGGTGCTTAAGGAGCACATTACAGTGCCTAGGTGTTGGGACTTTAAATAAGTGTGATGGAGCTCTTTCTTATTCTTCATCTCAAATTTTCTGTATACATTCGGTTCACCCTCTTGCTGCCTAGAAAAGTAATTGGAAGGTGGAGCAAAACCACCTTAAAGAGCAGAGAAGAAGAAGAAGATGTGAGAAGGAGAAGGAGGTTTCACTACCCATAGGTGAGATCCATTCCTTCTTAGTTTCACTTGTGCTTAATTTCTCATATCATTTTTCAAATCTTTCATAGAGATTTTCACATCCTATTTTAATTTAATTTCTCCCTTGAAGATCTCTACATCTTTCTTCCAAATCCTTCCTCATTCTTAAGCTTTCATATTCTTGAATTCTTTCCCAATCTCCTTGATTTCGTGTTCACAAAAGCCAAGGAGGAGATTATGAAACATCCTTCAATGCTAAGAATTTTTTTAGTGACAAAGTCAAAGAGCGATACAATGATTTCTTAGTTTCAAATAAGTTCATTCCAAAGCAGGTTTTTTTCAACTAGTGGGAAGGGTAGAAGAAGTAATTAATTATAAGGATTGGGAGAGATTTTGCTATAAAATGTGGTGGTTGTTATTCCCTTAGGTAGGATTTTATTTGCAAATCTGAAGGAGCAAGAGGAGGAAAATATTTTTGTGAGGGAGAAACAAGTTAATTTTAGTTCCATTAAAATCAATTCACTCTTTGGTCTTCCAGGTCTCCTAAATGATTAATTATACATTTTCAAACCCTCTAATTCTAAGCTAGATGAAATCATTAGATATTTAACCGATCATCAGAGTGAGTGAAAAACTTGTGATGAGAGAGAAATTAACTTCCCTACTTCTATCTTGAATGTTGAGTCTAAGGCTTGACATTATTTTATTTCTCCTACATTCCACAAACCTTAGCGATGCAATGAGAGAAAGTGAGAGTAGTTTTGAATTCTTGTATTCATTGGGGGTTGTCCGTAGATTTAGGGGTTGTGATAAACAATTCCATCTTTAGCATCATTAAGGGTGATTTATCATTAGGTTAGGACAACCTTCTGTGTTTTTGCTCTTTTTTGAAGGAGGGAGTGTGGTATGAGAACTTGGAAGAGCAGTTACATTTTTTTTTATACCAATAACAAAGAAAAATATTGGCATGTATAGCAGGACTTATTTTAAGACTGGAGAGAGTTCCTATACACCCACTCCATCTTAACCCCATCTCACTATTTTGATTGCTTTAATCTCAAAGCACCTTGCCACACATTCCCTAGACTCTACCATTATGCAGTGAGAGTTACATGATCTAGCTAAGTGCTCTCACCACGACACTGAACATAACTAGTATTGGTTTGATTACATGGCACACAGGCGAGCAGGGAATGTTTTGGCTAAATCAGTAGAATGTGTGGCCATGTTCGGACTCCTCCACCTTACACTCACTACAATGATACCACACAACTGATGGACTCTATGCGATAGAGAAAATATGTTATGTTAAGTTTTGATGAACACTTATATTTCTAATTTGATGTTCATACTTTTTCATGTAGAGATTGTAGCATGTGTTAGTGTTGCTTTTGATACTTACCTAGTTACCCTTATGTTGTCTTTTGTTTAGTTTGGATTTGATATGTCGTGATTAGTTATTTTTTATTATTTATATATCAATATTTATACATCTTACTTGCAATACTTTTTCTTTCTTATGTCATTAATTAACAAGTTTTGTGGGGGGAGGGAGGGGGATATTTTGCCCTTAAAGTATCTTGGAGTCTATCTTTGCAATTTAATATAAATAACAGTGGTAACACTATTTAAATATGAGTACAAACTAATAAATGAAAGATGTTTAAGTTGGAGAGATGGATTTTTGGAATACTTGAAATGATGAGTTATTTCCTGACTACTGAGCCCTAACAATAGTATTATTTATCAAAAATAAAAAAAGGTTCATGCTAAAAAGAGAAAAAAAACATTTCAAGAACCTTTGGGGAGAAGCTTGAGGTGATGCTATTATTAAAATTGGTGTTAATTCTTTTTTCTTAAGGTTAAAAAGTTAATGGATAACACGCCAAAAATTTCTGTGAAGTAAGTTGGTCATATAACGTAAGTGCATGTGTCAAGTAGTATGCGGTCTAAAATCCTGCGTATCTATCCATGAGAAAAAGGTTTAACATTTATTCATGTAGAAAAAATTCTCATTTACGAATCCAATGAACATAGCTTGGTAGTATGTCAAAGAAGGTTTTATGTCCTAAAATTCTTATAAAAATATAGTAGATCACAGGCAGCAGAAACAAAAAAAAGGGAAAAATCTAAGGAGTTCTTTTAAGAATGATGTAGCTCGTACCTTTGTGATTCAAAAATTGTGATGATCGTAACTTTCCTAAATGATCTTTTTTATGTGATTGTTGTCAATCAGAGATACATTACTCTTTATGTCTATGTTTAGGTCAAAAAAAGCCTAGAATCCATGAAGTTGAGGCCTAATTAATTCACAAGGCATTCTGCATGAATGTTATGATCCTCTATAAGGATTACCGAATCTCACTAGAATATGTCTATCCTCTCAAGATTCTATTGTTAATTCTTCTTTTCTACTACACAACAGTTAGAAGTCATAATTTCATAAAATATTTTAATATCCTAGTTGATCAGACTAAGAGTGAATAAAGTTCATCGGTTAACCAACAACATAGGCCATAAAAACACAATGAAATGCTATAAAAAAATAACCGAGAAAATCACTATTAAATTCACTACTACTACATCACAGAGACAGAAAGAAGAATTTAGCCACACATTGTCGATAAAACCATAACAAAGAAAACTATGCACGATTTCATTGAAAGAATAAATATTTGTTAAACTTACAAATAATCTTGTCTTCTCCACAACAGCAGCTCTCTCCCTCTCACGCAATTTTCTTACAAGACAAAGGCAAAACTCACCCTTAAGGGTTTCAACCTAAGGAAGGAAGAATAACTTGAGAAAAGCACTCAAAAATCTCCCTTATCTTTGCCTCTACCTTCTCCAACTCTCCTCTAGACCAGAAGCTTTGTCAAGAAGCCCTAAAAATATTTTTTATAGTAAAAACCACAGATTTGGCAAGCAAATTTCCTTCCAAAACAGATTTACCACTCATTAGCGTGGTCAAGCCTGCCATTTGAATAGAGCAGCAAGGCCACACCCGATCCCAGTGTGGTCAAGCCACTGGTTTGGGATTCTGGCGTGATCATGTCAAGTTATGTCATTGTCACGTCACTTCTAAGGAACCTATGGCGTGGTCTCGCCGCATTAGGTTGCTTTTTTGTTGGTTCTTTTCATTCCGAATTGCTCTTATTAACCACATACAACCTGCACAATATAAAAAAAAAAAACTTTCTCAAGTATCAATCTATGATGAATAAGTAAAAATAACAAGTAAAATGTTGTGTAAAATATAGGTGAAATCATGTAAAATTGATGCATGTCAATGCTTCTCTTACTTAAGTTAGAAACTTTATATTCATAGAAATGGAAACTGGAACAAGATGATTTAATTGGATATATAACTTGATTGTACAACTTATATCAATTTAACGCTGGTTAAGCTCCATATGATTATGAGTGCCTTTGGATAAATATCTAGATTTGTATCACTATTGTGAGGCAAGGATGTTGGGGACAAACTTTGAAAGTTCAATATGAAGAAAAATACATGTCTACCTTTACTTATATACCTTCTCTAGTTAATTATAGGGCCTAAATCTTTAAAAAAATAACTACTGCAATATTAAACAATATTTTAATTATCAATTATAAATTACTTGAAGGCAACTAATATTTAAGTTATAGATATTTTAATGTGTATAGGAAATGTGATAATTTATGTTCTTATTTTAATCATATTGTTTTAATTTTATATGTTTAGAAGGTATTTTTGAAGTATTTTGTTGGATTTAGAGTTGAAGATTCATTGATGCTAAAGAATAGTTGAAAAAAGCTGAGGCAGGGACAAGCACCTAGGTGTCGGAACCAAGTGCCTAAGAGCCCAATGATGGGCCATCTCATTTCAAAGTACTAAGAAGGTGAAAAGTAGATGTCATGATAACAACACCTAGGCATTGCATCCTTAGAGCTCAGGTGCAACATTCAGGTTCTTAGGTATCAAAAGCCCTAGAAATCCATCTGTAGGAGGAGAAACGTAGGGGTCGCAACTACGACACATAGACACAGTTCACCCAAATTAGGTGCTTTTGCTGTTCACATGTAACATTTCATTATGGATGTTCTAAATACTATTTTGGCTGAATTAACGTGGGACTTTTGGCCGATTATAAATGCAAAAAAGAAAGGAAAAAAGCCATAAGAAGAGATTCAAAAAGCAAGTGAGTGAAGTGAGGGGATTAATTGTTTTAGTGAGTGTAAGTGTATCTGTGCTTTCATTATCTCATTTGGACAAGGACTGGGATAAGTTGGCAGTGTTTTTGTGTATTCATAGTTTCTATGACCCATCAAACTTTTCTATTCTTATGTTTCCTTTCAATAAAATGTTGATATTGTTATTTACAAGCATGTGTAGTGAGTAAATAATTTCATTCTCCTTTGAATTGGCTTGTAAAAACGTTTGGTTTGGATTTTTGTGTGTGATTCTTATTGCAATTCTTATATGGTATGAAATGAACCTTTAAATCTTAATTTAAACTCATCACAACTAGTTAAATTGTTAAAAAATTGTGGTGAATTTCGAGATTCAGGAGAATTCTTCATGAAACGATTAAGTCAATGACATTAATATAGGGGAATATAGATATTGCCTCTATATTAGCACACACTTTTAGAGAGAAATGAACTCTTGGGTTAATATTTAGATTTAAGGAACTAAATTGGTTATTAGTAAACTTTCTTAGATGCTTGGGAGGGGATAAGAAAGTTTTTTGCTCCTGACTGGCACCTATCATTTGGATCACTCTTCTAAACATTAATTTCTACAAAACCAGTAGGCTAGAAATTTTTGGCTTTAATATTTTATTGGTAGATTGATACACAGACTTTAATTCATATACTACTTAGACGACATGTATACTTGTATGATTTGTCAGTGCTTCACTGCATTCGGTTCGTATCAAAGATTTGGTTCACTAGTATCTTCTGCCACCTCAAAGACATCCAGAGTTTCCTCATAAAGGGTCAAGGATTGATAGCTCATTTAAATACTCGTTCACTTATTATAGACAAATCAAGTAAAAATCATGTTCAAGTATTGCAAATTTTAAACAAGTTGAGCTTGAACATAAGAAAGCTTAAACAATGTCAAGCCAAACATGAATAACTTATAGGTTTATCATGCCAAGTCTAGTCTATGATATACTTGGCTCAACTCAGCTCAATTACAACTCTACTTATGATTTACTTCTTGTGTGTGATTCGCTGACAAATCAAGATTAAACTGATGAGTAAAATTAATATTTTTTAGGACTTTTACATACATAGCACCCACGACTTTCATATTTATTTATCTCACACCAAAACTTTTATAATTGTAAACATCGTATGAAAAGTAGCACTCATAATCACATTTTAATAATCAAATCCATCTTTTCGTTCATAGCTAAATTGCTATGTGTGTAAAAATGAAACTTTGGGCGTGAGATAGGTAAATCCATAAGAATTGAGTGCTATGTATATAACTTTTCCTATTTTTTATGTGATGTCAAGGATTTGAGTGCAATTGATGTAAATATAAAAATTTAGGTGTTGTAAATACAAAAAAAAAATGTGACATCTATAGCAATGATCCTATTTTTTATGTAATTTTTTTTCTAGGTGTAACATTTATATTATGTTATAATTTAAAATGACATAAAACTAGTTTATTATATTTACTTCTATTAATGAAAAAGAAAAATTTGAGAAATCTGCATAAATGAAAAGCTAATATCTTCTTCTAATGAAGATGACAAATCATATGAAGCTTTTTACAAATTTATACTTTGTAAAACCGGCTATCTTTTCATTAACGGCTCAGATTAGTGGCTCCAGACTGGTGGACGGCAGAGCTGTTCATTTTCCACGGCTTGTTCATCTACTCCTCGAGAAGGTTCTCATCTTTTTCTCCAATCCCCCATTTAGCCATTACTAAATCCACTCTTTGCAATAGAGTTCGAATCAATATCGATAATCTTTGAAAACAACCATTAAAGTCGGATCTTTGTTAACCCTATTCTTATCCTTATTGAATGTTTAGAATTTGAGTTTGTCGATCCCTTTTGTTTCGTTTGAATTACTTTGTGCTATTTTCTGTTGAATGTTGGATTCAGTATGCATTGTTTGTTCTTATTTTAGGATTCTGAATGGTGATTTCTGATTATTTGTTTTATTTGGGACATTCGTTTTAGGTTTCAATATATTTCGAAGTCTAGGTTTTTGCTAGATGTTGCTTATGAGATTTACAAAGGGCTGTTTGTTTGAAAGATTTAGTACGGACTTAGGGCTAAATCTTGACAAACAGTTTTTGGAGCCATATAAATCTTATTACCTACTTAAATCCCAATTTAGGCTAAATCCCTACTTTAATAAATGATGGGAAAAGTGGGATTTATGAGATTTACATCACTTCTATTATTTTACTGCTTTTTTTCCTTAATTTTATTCCTAAAATGTTGAAAAATATTTCTTAAACAGTTTATTAGGATTTTACATTTCGTAACATCTATCGTGCATAACAGTTTAAGGATTCAATAGCTCCAGGATTTATTAAACTAGTTGCCAAAGAACCCTCGCTTATTTACTATATTTTAGAAGTGTGGTTGCTTTTGTCGAAGTTATATGTCTTCTATTTTCTTAAGTTTTTTTTATGGAATATCAAGTTGTACTTAGGAAAGCAAGTCATTGCATGGTGCAAATAATGTTTTTTTTTTATTGAAAAGCAGTATTAAGAATATCCAACTCAAATGTCATTTATAAAGGGGTATAATTATAAAAAGTGAAAAAAGTACAACAGCTAAAGGAAAGCGGAGAACCAAAAGCTAAGATTTAAAAACGTGAAATTGTTGGTGTTTTGTATCAGCGAGCAAGGCATAAGCCTTGAGGCAAATTAAGGTGAAATATATATATATATATATATATTATTGCAATTCTTAT
>NW_018165720.1:68282-107748 GCF_001263595.1 Phalaenopsis equestris | reverse complement strand
GGGGGGGGTATGATTCGGCTCCCTACGTGTTAATTAAAGAAAAATGAGTACACAGATGTTTGGGTGAGGTCCCCCGAACTAAATATCAGAAGAAATACATTTACTCACTCATAAGAAAGGGGGTCCTCTCAACCACATACAAAGGCACTCTAAACCTAAAAAAGAAAGGGAAAAGGTATACCCAAAGGCTCAACAAAAGCATAATATTCAGTAAAAAGTATACCCAAAAGACTCGAACCAAAATAAAAAGGAAAGAAACTATGGTCAGAAAGCATTAAAAAGTAGTCCCTCCAGAAGTGAACACTGAGCAAGATTCGGAGAAACAAAAACAGTAGTCCTTCCAGCAAAATAAGTTGCAAGCTTTATAGACTTCAGTGAAAGACCAAGAAACAGACGTCCTTGTTCTCCCAAAATAACCGATACGCTTTTACTCCCAAAGAAACCAAATGAAAGGTAGCAGATTGAAATACAGGGTAGAGCTGACACCTCCGAATGATAACAGTAAGTTTTTGATGCCAAAATGTCCAAGAACAAAAGAAGCTGAAACAAAGAGACCAAACCAGAAATACAGGCCCCAGAAATCCTGTTCCATAATGAAAAGGAGCAGAAAAAACAAAACCCAAAAGGAGGCAAAGAGAAAAAAGCCCCAATCCATCTTTGTTCCAGTGAAAAGACAAAACGAAACAAGTAAGAAAACCTGCACTTAGAGATCAGTAAATTATTGAGAAAACATCAGCGTCTAATATATGGGCTATCAAGATTATCCCCAACTAAGAGCCTCTTGAGAGGTAAGGGAGGTTGCAAGCCTACAAAATTCCCACCATATTCATTTTTTGCTAACCAGTCAGCAGGAGCATTACCTTCCCTGTGAATAAAGGAGAAAAGTACTTGAATCTGACTAGATGTTATAAGGTGCCAAATACGATTGCAAATGAAAATTAAGTTCCATATCAATTTAGTGACCTTCTGAGCATGTCATACACCATCATGGAGTCTGTTTCAATAATAAGTTTTGGAAATTTAAAGATAACAACAATTTGAATAGCAAACAGAACAGCCTAATATTCAATTTCCATTGGGTCAGCAGCATTAATAGGAGTTGCAAAGAAACAAAGCGAGCTCCCATTATAAGTTCTAAACACACCACTAGCACTAGCAGCATTAGGAGCCCAACTCCCACCTATGTTAGCCTTGATCCAATTTTGGGTAGGGGGTTGCCATCTAACATGTAGAGGTCGTCCACCCTTATTCAAAACAGTATTAGGCATGGCTCTAGATAGTAATCGGGAAGCTTTAAAGTCGTTTGAAAGCATGTGAGAAACAGTGAGGGGAGGATTTGGCGGAGAACTATTGTGTTTATGACTGTTTCTAGCTGACCATAAAAACCATAAAATAGTTAAAGGGAAGTGAGCAAGCTTTTTATCATATTTCTTAGAAGATTTCCAAGCTGCCAAAAATCTTCCAAACTAAAAGAGTGTGGCCAGTTGATGTGAAAAAACCCTCCCAATCATAGTCCATAAAGCTTGTGAAAAGGAGCAATAAAAAAACAGATGTGTATAAGTTTCTCCAAATATATTAAAATTTAAAATTCATAATATATTAAAAATTATCAAAAGTTTAACTTCATCATTATAAACCACATAAGAATTCAATAAGATAATTAACATAAACCTCAATCTCAAATCTCAATCTAAAGTGAAACAAGATTCAACGTAAATTCTCACTTAAGGGTTGTTTGGTTAAAAGAATTTCTAGTGTATTGTAATTCTTTTGTAGAGATTTTAAGAAATTAAGTGTTTGACATGAAGAATTACAAATACATTATAAAATAGGATTGAATTTGAATCTAGCATTTTAGTTTATTTTAGCTGAATTTGAAATTTATACCGTTCATTAATGTAAAATATTATGGGCCAACCAATCACTCGTTATAGCCACTGCCCTCCACGGCCTACCTCCTTCGCGCGCACGTCGTCTTTCGTTTGCGCTGCAACATGTTGATCATCCGCCTGCCGGCATTGCCTCCATCGCTGCTCGTCTCTGGTTTCTGTCTCTACCTGCAACCACCTATCGCCATTGCCATCCGCAGCCACTGCCGATCACCAAAGCCACTTGCCGCCAGTCGCTATTTTCGATCGCCACCTGCCTATCAGTTGCTGTCGTCACCAGCCAATCGCCACCAATCGCTGTCGTCGGTCGGCATGTGCCTGTGATTACCGCCCATCGCAATTTTGCTGGAGCTGTCGGTCGTTGCCCGCTAATACTTTATACATTTTTAAGTATATTATATCCAATCTGCTTCAAACAAAATAAATATATATATATATATCAATTACTCCGAGATAAAATTCGAGATCAATCAAAACTCCCACTAAATTGATGCCAAAAAAGATGATGAGAAATTTCAGTGAACCAAATAACTCCAAAGTATTTTAAATACAACATATTATTTTTGTATTGCATTCATTTTGCACAGCATTACTTTTTCAGTAAATCAAATAACCACTTAAAAGTTAAATACAGATTAGAACTCCATGCTTCTTCTTCGTGTTTATCATATTTTGAAGTATTGTCATATGCAACAATTTTATAATCCTCTACTTCAGTCCGTCTTCAATTATTATTTGATCACTATATTTGTACTTCATATACCAATTAACATTGAATTCAATATAAAAGTAAAATAATATTTTAGTAACATAAGTAAATAATCCGCTATAGTTGAATTACATTGTCTTTTATGATGATATAATCCAACTTTGCTTCTTTCCCTGAATGATTGTTATGCGGTTTACTCAATAAGTTAACTCATTTTCAATATTAGTAATAATATATTTATTCTCGTCATCACTTAAGGCAAATCGTTTAATTATCTTCAACTTCAAATGGTTCATGACTTTTTGGTGCTATTAGTTCATCATCAATGTGCATATCATTAACTCAAAGGATAAATTCCATGTCCACCATTTATTTTTCAATGTAATTTGATGGTCTATTTTTAAAATTTTTATGAAACATAATATAAATCAGCTTTTTCAATATTTCTACGAGTTGGTCTGCATCTTGTTGAACATGTTCCAATTCACGTACGGATGATCAATAAGGTTAAGAACTTCGACAGCAAATATTTTAAGTTCAAGAATTTTTAAAAGAAAATTAATTTAAAAGAAAACTAAATTATGAATATGAAATCAATTAGAAAATAATAAAAAGAAATTAAAAAGAATGATAAAAACATTTAAACAAAAAAAATTAAAATCATATTATAAACATTAAAAAATTAAAAAAAAAGAGTAGCAATTGAAAAAATATTCTTGAAAAGTGTTTTAAAAAAATGTTTAAAAGAAAACTAAAAATGCAAATAAATTATGTTAAAGGAAATTTGAAAAAATAGCTACTAAAAAACAAACAACTTAAAAAAACTAATTTATTTTTCTAAAGGAAAAGAAAAAAAGTTCTTACCCTCATAGAGGTAAACTTCCTCGCTTGCAGTTGCTTCAAAATGCTTGCAAGCGCACTATGTTTGCTAACTACTCAAGGCCTCTCCTCTTTCCTTGGAGATGTCCCTTCCTCCCTCTCCTTGCTTGTACTTCTGCTTCTTCCTTTTGGTATTGAGATATGGATTGTAGCTAAGGTTGTAACGAACTGAAGGAAGCTAAGCCTATTTGAGCTCGAGCTCATTTGCTAAAATTTTGTTTGAGTTCGAGCTCAATTTGGATGTTTATGATATTGTTCAAACTTGGCTCATTTAAACTTATGATTATTTCAGCTTGGTTTGAACTTGGCTCAAGAGTTCAATTTGTAATCATAAAGCAGCTTGTTCGGTCCAATTAATAAGGCTATTATCAAGCAACCTGCTTATTAGTTAACTAAATAAGCCTATCAAGCCCATTAAAAACAAGCTATTGAACTTAAAAATGAGATTTAAATTGAATAACTAAAGAAGTAGATACTTTAATGAACTTAAACAAATAGCTTTAATTTCAGAACAAAGGTAATTTAATAATAAAAAAAAGGCTACTACTTAATCATATATTAATAAATTTGCAATTGAATCTTAAATGAGTATGTGATCATCTTAAAGCATATTATCAAATATTAATTGAACTTAATCAGCTTGTTCACGAGATTTAAATGATATTCATTTTTTATATACAAATCTGGTACCAAGTTCAAGTTTATTCATCTATCAATCGATTATCTGTAAAAGTGCTCAAATTTATTTGTTTAGTTAATTAAACAATCATGAATGACTTCTAACAGCGCCAAGCCACGAGTAGCTTGTCAGTAATGGATCATTTGTAACCTTAACTAGGGATATAATCAAGTTGAGTATGACATGGATTGGTCTTAGCTTGGTAATATTATAAGTTGCTCATGTTAAGCTCAAACTCAAGGCAAGCATTCACTTGTATGTTCATATTTGGCTTGTTTAGATTTTTTTTATTGATAGTTATTGATTTGTTTATATTAATTGAACGAGTATTTTAATTAGTTGATAAAATAAGATAAAATTCGAATGATTATGACTTTTCATAGAAAATATTTACAATTTTTTTTATAAATCTAAACAAATGAGTAATTGAATTAATTCTCAATCAGCATATAACTATTTTACACCAATCAAATAAGATACTATATAAATTACAAGCATGTTTTATGCAATCAAATAACATATGCAAGTACAAATAAACTAGTTCATTAAAATAGTGAAATAAGAGAATTTTATTAACTTAATATGTATATTCACTAATGATAAATAAATTATTTATATATAAGCTAAATGTAATTATGAGTACTTATCTTAATAAGAAGCATTTCATGTAAAAGAAGCGAGTTAAAACCGCAAAAAGGCAAAAAAAAGGGCCAAGACTACTAATTGTTAAACAAATAATGATTTGTGGATGGGCATAAAGATTAAAGATATTTGATATTATTAAATAATATGATCATATAATAGATAGATATATATTATATATTTATGAAATGATAAATATTTAATATTAAAAGATATGATGGATTGAACGTTGTGGATAATTATGTGTTAATTAATAAATTATGTTAATTAATAAACATATCCTAATAAAATAAATATGTAATTAATATTTAACAGTAAAATATTATAGATATTAAATAATTATCTGTTATTATTAAATTTATTTAATTAGATAAGTTCTACTTAATGAAATTTTATTTAATTAATATATCATATCTAATATTAGTTATCATTAAATTTAATATCAATTATTTAAAAAGCTACTTGTTGAACAACAAATGAGTTTATTCATAAACATAAATAAGCAAGTTGAAAGTTGTTATATTTAGTTCATTTAACATATTCTAGTTTTAAAATAAAGTTCAAACTTGTTTATTTAATAATTTCAACAAATTTGATCAAGTATTAATCGAGTCATTTGAGTTGTTTATCACGTGCACTGATTCACTTGTAGCCCTAACCTTAATGACAACTCTATCTTTGCTTTAATTGCTCTGCACAAATTTAACCTAAATATATAACTCAGGAAGAGTTATTATTATTAGTATTATAATTATCATTATTATATATTCATTTGAAGTGTTCACGTCAAATGCCTTGTGATATAAAACCTTGGGGGGAATGCCTCACTCCAAAAATGTGCAAGTGTCACCTAGACCATGAAATCATAAGCTTAAAGGTAATGCACTTCAAGGAACACACCTCAAATCCCTTTTAAACTATGGAAAAAACTAAAGGAACTAACACTAACATAAAGGCCCTTTAAAAAAGGGCAATTATATACACAAAACATTGCTATTTACAAATCAAGCACCCTCATTCATCCATTTGTCAAAGTCTCCCTCAAATATAACACTGTTATTGCCGGTCCCAAGCCCGGATGCGAAAAGTGGAGGGTTGCGTTAGGTAGTCGACAGCGAGCGTAAAATTTGTCGAAAAAAAATCATGACATTGTGAATCCTTTTTTTTTTGGATGCAATGGAGAAAAAAGATTCATGTAGTCGACCCCACGTAGTGGGATTAAGGCTTTGTTGTTGTTGTTGTTGTTGTCCCTCAAATATCAAAATTCATGATAAAACCCCAACCCATATTTTTCATTTTTATCAAATTTTAAATGGTTTAATGATGATATGCATCAATACATCAGTTTGGTACTTCAAAAATATATCCCTAGTGCTAGATTTTGTAAATAGCAATGTTTTGGGTTCTATGTATGTAATTATCCCAAAGAAAAGCAAAATAATTTTAATAGCTTAGTTAAAAGTTTAGAAGATTGGGCAAGAGGCCAGTGCCCTTAAGAGCACAATTAGATGACACAGTTCTTAGTCAGTAGAAAACCCATACAGCTCTAAGATATTTATGGTTGATCTTCATATACTTGAGATCGATGTTCCACGAAGTTTTTGATGAGGAAGGAGAAGAATATATGATCAACGTGTACTAGAATCTTCATCACAGTTGCCAAATTAAGAGATGGGAAAATGTTAATAGTGTTCAAGTGAGAGTGGTAGGGAAAATTACCCCCAAGCCATCAGTCATGCAAGGAAAGATATCAAAATGGGATTAACTTGTTTCATATAAGCTCAGAATAGGGACATTAACATCAGCTATTGGACTGAACGAGATCTATGAAAATCCTTTTTTTCTTTTTTTGTGAAGGATTTTTAGGAATTAAAATATTTTCTTACGATTTTTCCATGGAAGGGCTTTTTTAATGCACAAAATCAACTTCATGCAACCAAACATAGATTGGTTTAAAAAACATGGATTAACATGAAGCATACCCTAATTCTTAAGTCCTAGATGTAATTTGCTAAAAAAATAACAGTTTTTAAAAGTTGTATTTTTCATCTTTTCTTAATATTTTCATTGGTAATTAAAATCCAAGCATCTTTACTTATGGTGCATTGAACTTGATCATAGTTTTCAACTTTTTTTTTTTCTTCACCTTCACTATTTTTATATTTTATTTATTTTTTTAATCCATATGTGACGCCTACCCTGTTTTGCAAATAATCAATAAGTGTATCTTTGACTCTATTAACTACTTTCCTTTTTAGAACTTAAAAACCTCCTTAATACTAATGTATCTCTTGGCAATATTTATTTCATTTTTAGTTTTTGGAGAAGTATTTCTAATATTGAGTACTAAAATGTTACTTTTCAACTCATTTGACATTTTCTTTATCCTTATTATTTCATAAACATTATTTAATTACACAACTCTTAGAAGATCTATTTCTAGATCATCCCAACGATCTTCATAATCTAAATTTTCATTTGTTCATGTTAATTTGATTGGTTTTGTAATTTTTGAGAGGGAAAAAATAATTATTTCTCTTCATTTTCAAATGCTTGGTTACAAGATAAAAAGCAAGGGAAGACCACCACTTTAGGAAATGCATAAAATCATTATGCTAGAAAAATGAAATAGAAATTACCAATAATAGTTAATTCTAGATAATAAAGACCGCTAAAAATAGAAAATAATAAAAATTGAAGATACCAAAAGGGAAAAAACCTAAAATTTCGATAGGTTTTGAGGTTTAATTTGCTTTTGATGGTACCTATTTTTAAATATAAAATAATTGCTCATATTTTAAGTTTCGAAGCATTATTCTAAGTTTAGTATTTTCTTGTCAACATTCTTTGAATATCCAAGATATGCATCAAAGTTTTATTTTTTCATATTGTATGTCAAAATTTATTCAAAATTACTTTTTGATTTGCACAAAATATTTTATATTTTTTCTTTGAAGTAAAATATAATTAATTTTTCATTTAGTACTCCACTTTCAAAAGCAAATGTATTTGTCTCGTTTATTAAAATGTGTGTTTACACTTATATGATTATATGCTATTACAAAATCTAGTATGACTTATAGCATCACAATTTTATCTCCCAAGTCATGCCCACCATCAATTATCTTATAATCCACCCTAGTAAAATCTAGAAAAGTATTTAAGTCAATGTTCATCTTTTATTTTTAGAAGTTTAAGAATATCGTCCATTTCTTTCCAAAAATAAAATTCTAATCCAATTTATATTATCAACTTAATAGGAGTCTATGAAATACTAAATAAATTCACCTCAATTATTTTATCTTTTTGATGGCAATCCACTAAAATATTTACTAGCTATCTCTTACCCACTTATGGCCACAAGTAGGTTGTAATGGCGTGTGGCCTAGAAATGGTACATGAGCACTAGTGAACAGTCAAATACCATAAAATTGTGCATTTTGATATAAGATTTATGATTGTTTGCTAGATTATTATTAAACTTGAAGTTCCCTTGTCATGCTGAACTACCAATACATATTTGATCTCATTTTTTTCTACACAAGGATTTATGTTTTTTTTAGCGCTCATCACTTTACTCTAATGTGAGTTCAACTTGATAGATAATTTTGTTGGCCTCTATAACATATTACAGTATGATCGAAGTAAAATTTTACCAATAAAGCAGTTTGTGACAGAACAAAGAAGAAAGCTTTTTAATTCATCAACCCTATGACATCCTTTTCATGGTCAAAACAGTGTATTCTCAAAAAAATCTTTGCATAGAATGATTGTTTTAACACTTTTAGTACAGGTTTATTCATGTTCGGCTCGTTTATAAACCAGGCTAAAAAAAATTTTCGTGTTCAACTTGCTTGCTTAGCAAATAAATTGAACACGAGCTACTTAGCTAGTTGAACATGAGATGTTTGTGAATGACAATCTTTTTTGGCACTTCAAAACCAATAATGTCGTATTTTCCTAAAAGAAATTTGATCAGTTTTTAATTACTTGAGAAAATTTTTTGTTGTTTTTGCCATGATGCCGACTTGGAGAGTCCTTTGAGATGAAATGTGTAACTTCTTTATTCCCATCTATTAATCAAAATCAGGATATCTGATGGATTCCACTTTAGTTACTTCTATAAAGTAAGCCACATAAAGTTAAATGGACTGCTTTAAGGATAATGTGTTTGCTGAGGCGATAAGGTACACAATATTAGTGTCATATAGTATGGCTACTCAGTTCAAATCAAAATGTGCTGGCAATTATTATATTGGCAGGAAAATTAGGGCATTTACATACATACCATACAGATTTTATGTATTTACATTTCAAACACCTAAACTTTCACATTTACATTCATCGCACTCAAATCCTT
This sequence comes from Phalaenopsis equestris, assembly GCF_001263595.1. Lineage (NCBI taxonomy): Eukaryota > Viridiplantae > Streptophyta > Magnoliopsida > Asparagales > Orchidaceae > Phalaenopsis > Phalaenopsis equestris. The sequence continues at coordinate 98,590 of NW_018165720.1, read as the reverse complement.
CATATTATATTAAATATCACTTCTATTTACTTTTTAAAAGTGAAATACACTTTTACATGCATAGATTTATGACACCAAATGTTATAATGTAAATATAAATGCTTAGGCTTTAGATTTATAAATACTTAAGCATTGTGTGGTATGTGCGTGAATTTCTCTTTTATCTTTTTTTTTTTTTTTTTTGGCACTAAAAGGTTTATGCTTCTCTTCTCTATAAATTAGTGGTCTAAATTCCATTCACAGTTTGGGACCTAATATTGGAGTCGTTTGTTTTAAACATTAGATTGACGAAGTAGTAGTCAGTGCACCACTCCTCAGTTTACAGCTTAATAGCCAACAAATACATACAATTTGTTTAGATATGGAAAAATGAGATGTTTGCTATTGGCTGAAGTTTTGTTTATTTTATTATTTGGACAATCAATACCAAATCATAGGACGGTCTTAAATCTAGTTTCTTCTAGGCGGCTATAATATTGGCGTGTGCTTCTGACATTATTGTTGTTTTTAAAATGACAACTTGGATGAATCATTAGAAGCCCCCTTCATCATGGCACCATAATGTTTTAATTTAAATGCAATACTATAAGCTAAAGTTTTTTCATGAAATCAACCATGTTTGAGCTCATTTTAATTTTATAATTTTCTATTCAATATATCATAAAATTCTAATATAAACATGTTGTAATTATATCATTTTTTAATTATTTATTTATTTCGAATCAAAACGAACTGAACACAAATGAACGACTTCTTGTTTGTGTTCGGTTCATTTATAATTCGAACAAAAAAAATTGTTCGTGTTCGACTCGCTTGTTTAACGAACGAATCAAACACAAACTACTTACTGAGCCGATCACGAGTTGTTCATGAACAACGAGCTTTTCTGATAGCCCTACTTATAACATAAAAAATACAAGAAATATAACCTTCTTGATAAATATGAAATAAAACATGGAATTTAAGCAGGAAAATAGCACAAATTTGAGTTGCATCTCATAGCACTCAAATCTTTAATATCACAAAAAATATTACTATTATCACTTTTAAAAATGAAATACACATTTTCATTCATAGGTTTAAAGAACCAAAGTGTTGAATGTAAATATTAAACTTTAGATGTTAATATATGTAAATATATAAGAATTATGTGTATGCATGTAAATGCCCCTTAATTTTTGTATTGAAATCTATGAGCTAAGTATTGTTATTGATTTATGCAGTTGTACGTCCAATGGCTATCATTGAATTTAAATTCTCTGAAGTGGTATTATTTGACGCACTCTTTGCACCAAAGATCGGTCATGAAATCTATAACCTCTTTCTCATTGCATCTCAGTTGATTTACTCAGGTTGTTTCAGTGTAAGCTGCTACCAAAGAATCTATCAATGTTTTGGGTATGGTTATACAATTATACTCGTCTCACCTGGGGCTTTTGACGTCGAATCTTTAGCATCTTCTTTGGGAACTTGTTCGCCGATATGACTTTATCCGACGATTGCCTCATCAGCATTTTTCAAAAACTTCAAAGCCGTCATGATCGAAACGCTTTTGGCCTAACCTGTCGTCATTGGCATCACATTCAAAACATATCTCGTCGATCACTAAATCTCCACTTTTCTTACGAGACTACAACTTATCAATCATATGTCAGATATCTTCCAGCGCTGCTAAATCGTTTTTCTCATCTATCATCCATCTCCATCGCCGGCTGCACAGAATTACCTGATTCGGCGCTATTCGGCCTGAAGAACCTAAAAATTAGCCTCCGCTCACTATCCTTATCCTGTTGCTTCAAAATCACAGATGATGGTCTCGCTCACGTCGCCATGCACTGCTCTCGACTGGTATCGTTGACACTCTATCGATGCACAATCACTGATTTAGCATTACAAAATATTGCAAATTTCTGCAAATTATTGGAGAATTTAAACTTATCGTACTGCACTGACATAACCGACCGTGGGATTTGTGCACTTTCGACAGGGTGCCGATTACTCCATGTTTTAGTATTGTCATGTTGCAGTTATGTAACTGGCAGTGGACTTAAAGGGTGTTCACAGACACTTGAATACATAGAGGCAGAGTGTTGTATGTTTACCAATGAAGGTCTGCTGCAAGCAGTGAGCGGTGGTGGACTGAAGTACTTAAATCTCTCAAATTCAAGATGTTCGATGAATATTGATGTCTTAGCGCCCATGCTCGTGTCGAGGCTTCGGTTTCTTAATCTTCGCTTGTGCCGGTTTATTTCAAATGAATCCGTGGTGACGATATCAAAGTCTTGTCCTTTGCTTGAGGAATGGAGTGTTGCTGTGTGTCATGAGATTGGTGTGTTGGGATGGGAAGCAATTGGGTTGAATTGTTGTGGTTTGAAGGTATTGCATGTCAACCGGTGTCGAAATTTGTGTGATAGAGGGTTGCAAAGTTTGCGAGAGGGGTGCGGCCGATTAGGCGTTCTGTACATGAATGGATGTAACGGGGTTAGTCCGTTGGGAGTCGAGTTGTTCAGGCTTAGAAGACAGGATGTGGAGATCAGAAGTGAGGAACTATTGTCTATTGGGCCTGGTATTTTTGACTTCTTTGTGTAGATAGGATTTTAGCAACTGGAAATGTGGAGTTTATACAAATTTTATGCTTTTACTTTTTGCTTCATGTTGATAATGTATTTATTATGGCCTAATAGATTGATATAAATTTTAAAATGATGGTAATATTTTGAAGCGTTGCTGATGATATTTATGTGCCTATTTTGATGATCATTCGCTAGTTTCTCTGTTTGTTTTTTTGGTGCGAAGAAAAATAGCAGGCATATATTTTAGAGTTGTGTTTTATTGTTTGTTCGCCATTGGTTCTACTTCTGTGATATTCAGACTTCTTTAGGGATATAAAGACGTGGAGTCAGAGCTCGAGCCTTTCTTGGCAAAATCTAGAGCAAAGTTAATTAGTCGAGTTCGAGCTTTAGAATTAGAAATTTGGGCTCCTTTGATTAATATAAAGGAGAGAAAATATTATTAATTTAAATTAGTGTTAGAATAAAATGTCAAGTATAGTGAATAATTAGGAGTTAAATAATTAAAATTATTTAAACTTCTCAAAAAAAGACTTCATTGGGGGATTTAATAGTACATATCAAACACACAAATTTCAATATTTACCTATCAACACCTAAAATCTCTTCATCTATCAAATTGATCATCCCGGCAAAAAATCTCAAAAAATGAAGCCTCGCCCAAAATCTTGGTGAGGGCTTCCTAGTAGGGTTGTAAACAGGCTGAACACGAGAGAGCCCTGGTCCAGCTTGTGTCGTCCAATTAAAAAAATATCACTATTTGTGTTCGGCTTGTGTATATTTCGAACGCACAAAAATTCGTTTGTGTCTGGCTCGTTTGCTTAGTGAGCAGAACACAAGCTATTTATGAGCAAAGAGCTGTTTTGACAATCCTAGCATATGTGCAGCCATTAGGGGTGTAAAAAAGTCAAAGCTAGAGCAAAACCAAGCTCGACTTGTTAAAAAATATCCTTGTACATATTCGGCTTGCTTATATATCGAGCTCAAAAATTTTGTTCGTGTTTGGCTTGCTTGCTTATCGAGCCGAGCATGAGTTGTTCATGATACAACCATAGTCACACGATCGTAGGATGCTAAGGGTAGGGCAACATTTAATTCTATTTTTATTAAAATATTCAATTAATAGAATTTAATAGATTTTTATTCAATTTTTAATTAGCATTTTCGATTGATTATAAGCCATTGTAGCCTTGTAGTCACTTGAATTATTTAAAAATAACTCTTTAATTATATATATACATGTATATACATGTATACATACATACATATGTACATATATCTATGTACATATATCTACATATGTATATCTACATATGTACATATATCTACATATGTATATCTACATATATATATACAGATCTGCCTGTAAGGGCTGGGATTCGAACCCTTGGCTTGAGGGTCTTACTCGAGGGTCTTCACATTTTTATATATAAATCCAAATAATTATAAACAAGTATTTTGAAATCACGTCACAAAACTCAGTGTCAAAATCACGCCAACATCCTAATGTTGAAAACTAAACATCAAATACTAATAGAAAATATAATAAGTTTGATATTGAAAACTAAGGAAATCCGACATAACTAAACACAAATAAGCTCTTATAAACCAGAATTCCAAACTTCGAAGTTGCCACACATATTCATCTTCACACCTGTCATCTTCTCTAATATCTCTCATTGATTGGCGATGCACAAATAAGTTATAGAAAGGACGGTGAGAAAATTCATCAGCCGAGCTTCTTTGATTCAAACATTTTTCTTATACATTTGCATCATAGCCTCTTCCATAAGTCCAGTGTGATCAAATTGCTCTTTAATTCTCCAATTTAGATGGTCGAACTAATTAGAAATGCTGCAATCCAGATGGTCGAACTATCCAGATGATTGATCCATAAGAACATTTCTATAATCCACTTCCCCATTTTCTAAGTAATCACAGTTTAAAGCTGGGTCCATGTGCTTCCAAGGAAGAAGCACTTTTTCCAAATTTTCATATGGAACTTGCGATTGGCTACAAAATAAAAATATTGTGGATGGATGTCAAAGACCAAGATTAGATCCCTTCAGAATCAACCCAAGAGTAGATTTTACTATTATAGCACCCACAACAATAGGTCTTCTAGTTTGAATACAGTAGTTCAATATAGCACTTTCCTACGTTACTTTACTGATTTTTGTTGTAGGGAGCAATTTTGCCGAAATAAAGATATGCCAAGGCTTAGATGCAGAATTTAACAATGAAGAAGAAAACTTACATTATTGTTATCTCGTATCTCCCATGTTCTATCTTCATTCGTCAAGAATCTAAAAACTTCATTCATATTGTCTCTTGTAGGGGCAAAGTTGGCATAATGACAAATCGGAATGTTCTCTATTAAGAACAAAGCATTAATTTTAGGAGTAAAAGGTACCCACCTGCCTCGAACATAGACAACTCCTTGATTTATCTTATGAAGATTTACATAAAATTCCTTCACAATAGGAATTACTACAGTCTCAGTTGTGTAGCATAGTACTTCCTATCGCCTTTACAAAATGATTTCTTTCACAATAGTGCCAGGAGTATTGAATCCTCGATTCACGAAACCACTTTCATTGATCAACCTCTTCTTCATAAGGACCTTGTCATGCAAACTCTGTGCATCGAAATTAATGAACTTTCTCCGGTTGAAATCTCATATTTGAAAGTTTCCTTGGAGTTGAAGGCCATAGGAACAAGATTAGTGAATCCTCTCCCTCTCTACCAATTTAATTTAACTCCAAATGGGAGGTTTTAGGAATTATACAGAGAAAATTTGGCCAAAAACCGTCAATAGAAGGTTCCAAGATGACTTTTCCAATTACAGCGCCTAGGCTCCAGATTCTGGCGCTTAGGCATCGGGCTTTCTGGAAAGTGGTGCTTAGGCGCCAGATTTAGGCGCCTATGTGCTAGTGCTCTGTGAAATAAGTGCTTAGGCACCACTTTAAGCTTCCAGACGCCAGTGCACTTTTTTGCACCTTCGCCTAAGGTTCAAAATAACTCTCATGCCTTCCATAAAATTGAATAACTAAAATGTTTTTATGTATTTTCTTAACATGTAAGTCTCCAAAGCACATAGAATTTAATCGCAAGAGCTTATATTACGTAAAAACAAATTGAAAATAATTACACAAATAACTATGGGTTGCCTCCCACAAAGCGCTTGCCCGATGTTCTTAGTTTTTACTCTTGGTGACCCAACATTAAAACCTCTTTAAAAATTGGTATGTGTCCATCAAAATAAGATTTTAACTTATGTCCATTAATTTTAAATATTTTCTGGCTTTTGGATATTCAATATCCACAACTCCATATGAGTAGATTTTTTAATAATAACTGACTCTAACCACTTGGACTTAAATTTTTCAGGAAATAATTTCAATCTTATGTTATACAACGAAACTTCTTGTCCATGTTCAAATTCCTTTTTTATTATCTTTCGATCATGCCAATTTTTCATTTTTTTCCTTTTAAATCTTAGCATTTTCATAAAGCTCGTTCAGTTGCAATAATTTTTTCTCACCATCATCTTTTAAATTAAAATTAAATTCTTTAATAGCCCAATAAGCTTTATGCTTCAATTCTACTGATAAGTGATAAGTCTTTCCAAAATTAATTTTATATAGAGACATTTCTATAGGAGTTTTATAAGTTGTTTTGTAAGCCCATAATGCTTATAAGAGTTTTATAAGTTGTCTGCATACCATGACACATGTTCTGTAATCCCATAATATAAGTGATAAGTCTTTCCAAAAATAAGTCTTTCCATAATGCATTTTATCTAGCAAACCAATCTATTTTCTTAGGATTTGTTGTCTTTTCCAATTTTTTTTTTTTAATTTCACGGTTAGATAATTTTGCTCGACTACTAGTTTAGGGATGATAAGCAGTGAAGATCCTATGCTCTATATCATATTTTCCAACCAACTTTTCAATTCTTCTATTCATGAAATAAGATCCCCCATCTGTAATGAATACTCCAGACATTTCATATCTTGTAAAAATATTTTTCATTAAAAAATTTTGAAACACTCCGAGCATCTTATCGAAGTAAAGCAATTGTTTCGATCCATTTAGAAACATAGTTTACTATAATTAATATATATATATAACAAATGGTCCCATAAAATTCAATCTCCAAACATAAAAAAAATCAACTTCCAATGTAAAATTAGGGGCATTTCATTTTTTTTTGAAATATTTCCTGCTCATTGACATCAATCACATGTTTTTACATATGTATTAACATCCTTAAATAGGGTAGGCCATTAAAATCTAGATTGTAAAATTTTATATTTTGTTCTACCAATTCTAAAATGTCTCCCAAATTCAGAATCGTAATATTTTTAAATAATTTTTTCAGTTTCTTCATACGATAACATCTTCGAATAACCTGATATTTACATTGCTTATATAAATATTGGTCATCCTAAAAGTAAGCATCATGAATAAAATTTTTCTGTTGTTGCATTGTCGATCCATACGGTAAAAGATCACTAATAATATAGTTCACTATGTCTGCAGTCCATAACACATGTCATTCATTAATAGTGTATAAATGTTCATTATGAAAATTTTTATTAATTTCACTTTCATAATTAAATGATTTTTCTTGTTCCAGCTTAGATAAATGATCCGCTATTTGATTATCAAATCTCTTCTTATTTACTACCACAAAATCAAATTCTTGCATCAGAATGATCCATTTAATTAATCTTGGTTTTGCGTCTTTCTTTTGCATCAAATATCGTATAGCAGAGTGATCAGTATGCATAATACTTTCTTTTGCATCAAATATCATATAGCAGAGTGATCAGTATGCATAATACATTTAGCTCCAATGAGATATGATATTAATTATTTGAACTCATTAAATGCATCAGAATGATCCATTTAATTAATCTTGGTTTTGCGTCTTTCTTTTGCATCAAATTTTCTTTTGCATCAAATATCATATAGCAGAGTGATCAGTATGCATAATACATTTAGCTCCAATGAGATATGATATTAACTTATCAAAATCATAGTAGGATATTATTTGAACTCATTACAAGCATAGACAATTACTAATAACTCTTTCTCAGTAGTGACATAATTAATTTAAGCTTCATTCAGTGTTCTACTTGTGTAATATATAATGTTAAAAAATTTGTCATATCTTTAGCCTAATGTAGCCCCAATTTCATAATCACCAGCATCACACATTAGCTCAAATGATTTCTCCCAATTAGATGAAATTATTATAGGAGCAGTGATTAATTTTTCTTTTAGCATTTTTGGTTGAAATCAAATTTTGCATCTTTTTCTAATAATTCACATAGATGCTTGGTAATTTTCAAAAATTCTTTAATATATCATCTATAGAAACTAACATGTCCTAAAAAACTTCTAACTCCTCTCATTGTAGTAGGAGGAGGTAGTTTAACCATAACTTAAATTTTTGTCGGACTACTTCCATACCGTTTTCAGAAATTTTATATCCAAGTACTATTCCTCTTGCAATCATAAATTGATATTTCTCCCAATTTAATACTAAATTTGTCTTTTAATATCATTCTAAAACTTTTTCTAAATGATTTAAACATGATTCAAATGAAGTTTCAAACACTGAAAAGTCATCCATAAAAATTCTATCCATTGTTCAATTAAATCACAAAATATAGCTATTATACATCTTTAAAATATTGCAGATGCATTACATAAACCAAAGGACATTCATCTAAATGTTATCTTTTCTTAATCCTCAGGAGCAATAGAAATTTGATGATAACTAATATATTCATCTAAAAAATAAAAATATTTGTGTCCAACTAGTCAATACACATTTAGTCCAGAAAATGTAAAGGAAAGTGATCTTTCCTAGTGGTGAAATTTAATTTTCTATAGTCAATACAGATTCGTCAACCAGTGATTTGTCGTGTTGGTATTAATTTTTCTTTCTCTTTGACAGCAACAGTCACACCCCCTTTCTTTGGAATGCAATGAATTGGACTTACCCAAGCATTGTCCCAGATAGGATATAAAATTTCGGCATCTAACCATTTCAAAATTTCTTTCTTAACCATTTCTTTTATTATAGAGTTTAATCTCCTTTGAGGATCAGCTTTCAATTCATGATGTTCTTCTAATAAAATTCTATGAATATAAATCGAAGAACGGATTCCTTTGATATCAACTAATATCCATCCAAATGTTTTCTTATATTTTCTTAAAATCTCTAATAATTTGTTTTCTTGTAATTCAATTAACTTTATGGATTCTATAATAGGTAATGTAGATAATCTCCTAAGAAAACATATTTTAAATATGCAAGGAGTACTTTCATATCGAGTTCAAAATGTGTTTCAATTGAAGAAATAAGATTTTTATTATTTTCCGTAGTGCCTAACAATTCAAATCTTTCTTAAACATAATATATATCTTCATTACATATTTCAATGAACTTATCTTGCATTTTATCCTCTACTTCATTTTTCAAAACTTCTATTTTTCTTCAAAACTTTTTGTAAAATGATCGTTACTCAAATAATCACAAATTTCCATCTTGAAGCATTCAACATGTTTTCCTTTTGTTCGGTATTTAATGGATTGTGATATATTAAATGTGACTTCTTGATCATTGACTCTCATGGTTAACTTACCTTTTTGAACATCTATCATAACTCTTCCAGATGCAAGAAAATGTCTCCCTAAAATGATTGGAATTTTTTTGTCTTCTTCCATTTCTAACACAATGAAGTCCACAGAAAAGATAAGTTTATCAACCCTTACCATTAAATCTTCTACAAATCCTTTAGGATAGCTGATCGATCGATCAACTAACTGAAGGGTTACTGTGGTAGGGGAAATCTCTCATAATCCTAACCTTCTAAAAATAGATAGAGGTAAATGATTAATATTGACTCCAAAATCACAAAAAGCTTTTCCAAAAAATATTTAGGTTGTAGCACAAGGAATAGTAAAACTACCAGGATCTTTAAGTTTTTCAGGAAGCTTTTCTGAATTATAGCGTTACACTTTACACTCTTCACTAAGACACTCTTCACTAAGTGCAACTGTCTCATTATCTGTAAACTTTCTTTTTTCTATTAATTATATTCTTCATAAACTTTACATAGCTCAGCATTTGTTTCAAGGTTTCAACAAATAGAATGTTTATGGATAGTTTTTTAAATATTTCTAAAAATTTTGAGAATTGTTTATCAAATTTTAGTTATCTCAATTTTTTAGGAAATAAAGGAAATGGTTTTTCTACAGTAATTTTCATTGGTTTCATAGGAAATTATAAATCAAGATGAATATCTTCCTCAGATTTTTCAATTTCCACCCTTTCATTCTCAACTTCAATCTCTTTTTGAACTTTTGTTTACACTTCTTAGTTATATAGCTTTAATTTGATCTTTATTCTGGTCTTTAGGATTAATCTCAACATTACTAGGAAGAGTTCCTTGAGGCCTACTCCTAAGTGCAGTAGCAATATGTCCCAATTGATTCTCAATGTTTCGAATTGACACTCTCTAACTTTGTAATTTATTACCCATTTGTAATATAAATTCTTCCATAGACAATTTCTTCTCATTGAATTGTGAATTACTGTTAAAACCAGGAGGATAATAAGGTTTATAGTTAGTATTTCCTTAATTGTTTACATTTTCCAAAGGGTTCGCTTGATTGATCCCCATTATTGATTTACACAATTATAGTTATTATTATTCCAACTTAAATTAGGTTGATTTTTCCAACCAGAATTTTAATAATTAGAATAGGGATTATTATGTTGATTATTTATTGCATTCAAAGTTTCATACGATGATTGAAAATCTATCATTTGTCTGAATGAATTTTCCTCAACCATTGATGGTGTTTGAGATATATTCATTCCAAATTGATCCAACTACTTTGATATTGCAACAATTTGAGAAGACAAAATAGAAATTTCGTTAGAGTCATGAACACTTGCTACTCTTTTTGGATTTACCCTTTCAGAGGGCCATTGAAAATTGTTAGTATTCATATCTTCAATTATCAAATATGCTTCATCGAATAGTTTTGACATTAATAATCCACCAGCAACAACTTTAATAATAGATCTAAGAGCTCTCACTAATACATTATAAAATGTTTGAATTATTAACTAATATGGTAAAACATGATGTGGACATTTCTTAAGGAAATTTTTAAATCATTCACAAGCCTCATATATTAATTCCCCTTCAAACTGGCAAAAGGATGTAATCTCATTTCTAAGCTTAGCAGTTTTTTATGTTGAGAAATATTTAGCCAAAAATTTCTAAGATAATTCTCCCCAAGTTTTGATTGATCAAGTTGCTAAAGAGTTTAATCACGTCTTAGCTTTGTCCCTTAATGAAAAAGGAAAAAGTCTAAGTCTAACAATGTCATTCGACACTCCATCATATTTAAATGTTGCACACAATTCTAGAAAACTAGCAAGATGCAAATTCAGATCTTTAGATGGTGTTCCCCCAAATTGATTATTTTATATCTTTTGGATAATATCATGTTTAAGCTCAAATGAATTAGCAGCTACAGTAAGAGTTTGTATAGTCAAGTGAATTTCATCTACTATAGATTTAACATAGTCTTTTAATGGTCTCTGTTGATATTAATTTTCCATACATTGATTATTAAAATTGTTTGTCATTTTGTTAAGTTTTTTCTATTTTTAAATTTTTCTTATAGTTCGTTCTAATTCTAAATCGTAAAATACTAATCCTTCGAATCCTCATCTTCACATACACAAATACAAGTAACAATTATAAAAATAAGCACTCACACAAGAACAACAAAGTCTTCTAAGTATTTTACCGCAGCCTCCCTGACAACCGTGCAAAAAACTTAATGCGTCGATTTTTTGTGCGTTATAAATATTTTTCAACACCACAACATACAAGACAGCTATACTAAAAAATATGTAGACCAACATGGACTACATTCTCATCCATGAAATCGAATGTGATTCATACTTTGTTATAGAAAGTATAACCCTCTCGGATCGTATTTTTTACAACAAATTTTAATAATTCAATTAGTAAGATCAAAAAGTAAATAAAGTTTGAAGTTTGAATCATCACAATTCTGAAATTAAAATATTGCACAATAATCTTGATTTTTCACATGACCACTTCTCTTCGTAGGGAGAAGGACAAATAAATGTACACAGAATTCATGATAAAGATACAACAAAACATGAATTTGATATATAAAAACAAGTATACAAATTAAGAAAAAAAATAAAACAACTTAACTCGATCTCCTCCCCAAGAAAATCCCTTGAAGTTCCTTTGAATCTCTTTCTCTCTTTACAATAACACTCAAATCTCTCTCAGAAATGTAAGGAAGAAGAAATATCTCATTTTCCCTCTCCTCTTACAACTCTTAGAGACTTACCATACTCTCACACACTTTGATACTCGATCTCTTTCCCAAGAAAATCCCTTGAAGTTCCTTTTAATCTCTTTCTCTCTTTACAATAACACTCAAATCTCGCTTATAAATGTAAGGAAGAAAAAATATCTCGCTTTCCCTCTCCTCTTACAACTCTTAGAGACACTCACCACACTCTCACACACTTTGATACTCACCCCCCCCCCCCCCACCTTATTACACATAAACACTCATTTATAATATAGAGAAGAATTTCTCAAGATTCCACATAGGCACCTCTTCAAAATCCGTCCAAATTTAATGCATTTATGAAAATAACCGTCTTTGGCGCCTAGGCACTGAAATCTGGAGCCTAGGCGTTGTCTTCTCTAGATCCTGACGCCTATGAGCTAGTTTAATTTTTTTAAAACACCACATTTTTTACTCTAAATTTTGTCCTTTTTGCATTCTTTAAGCTCCAAATGCCTATACTTAGTGCACCTGCAATAAAACATGAAAATACTTTTCTTTAAAGTGCAATATCACCAAATATAAGCCTCAAATATATATGTAAAATTGAATATTTTTTTGTGTATCAGCCACTTGTGAGGTTAAAATCCGTTGAGAAACATAAAGACTCGGAGCAACTATTATTTCACCTAACTGGTGAGTGTCACATTTCATTCTAGGCAGAGTCGTTGTGATCACCTAAGGAGGAGTGCAAATAGATAGGGAGATAAGTTTTGATGAGCATAGAATTGTTATTTCTAGGGTGACATTAGATTTTTTTTCAAATTTGGTTTAGAGTTTGGATCGTAAGGGTCCCTAGTAGATCCTATAGAGAGGGCACTGTGGGTAATCTTGAGGTAAGAGGTCAGAATCTACTCACACTACTACACAAGCTGGAGAAAAACTCTAAATTATCCAATGTTCTTTGTTAGCACTGGGAGGGGGTAAAGAATATGAATGCTCCTATTTGACATAATACATTATCATATTTTAGTCATTCAAATCATACATAGATAAATATATCATTGCAATGGGAAAGATCTTTACATATTATTTAAACTCGTTAGAATTACTTTTATTAAACTGTTAAATATAATTGTTTCTATCTGCTTTTATTTAGTCTTAACTATTGCTACCATTTCATTTTTATTTATATATGCAATTTAAATAGAATTTGCTTTTGAGTTTAGCAAGCCAATTTAAATAGTCCAACTGTCATCGTGGGATCGATATTTGGGTTTTAAGGAAAATCTTATATTACTTGGAATGAAGCGTATATTTGCATAGTACCTCTTGTGTGAAGTTTTATTATTTATTTATCATATCATTTCATTTATTCACACTAGCCTCTGAATATAATTTGGGTCAACCTTTTTAAAATATTTTGGAGATTAAAAATACAAGTAATTACAGGTCGGGTTAATATGCTCGCAAGCAATGCTTATTAATGCTTTAAGACCAATGTCGGGTCACTCATCTAAGTGACGGCTTACCATTAAGGCGGATCAGATCATGTTCATGCAAATGACCAAGAATGATTAAACCACGACCATAAAGATTTCATCGAGGCTAGTCAAACCATAGTTGTGCAAGTATGCATAAGTCTGATAAAACATGCAGGCCGGTCAACTAGGCTCTCCGCACAAAGAATCAACAATGATCCTTGATATCAGGAGGTTAACTATGACTTCAAAGTAGTGGACCAAGTAGGATCCCTACACTTGTCATATGCCAACAAGAAAAACATGACAAAAGCACAATAAAACATAGTTTTGTCAGTGCTAAGACCATTTACATAAGCCATTGTAAAGGCCACAAAACAAATGTTACATGAGACATGCCATAAAATGATGGGCACATAGTATGCAAATGTAAAGCAAGTGCTCAGTATAGCATGTAAAAGGGTCTTCTAGGATCTTTATGTAAGATATTAACCATAATATTTACATGAGAGATCAGCTAGAACTGCTAAAAGATGTTAAATGTCAATAAGGCAAGCATGGCAACAGACATGGTAAAGCATACTTTTACTAATACAAAATCCATCATTATATAACATTAAACATAATTACTTTCATGTATAACAAACTAAGCGTCAAGCTAAAACATTTGCTCATGCATATGATGAATGGATACTAATTCAAAATATAAAACACACTTAGATATGATCATTAAGTTGAAAATGCCTTTTCACGTATAATAACTTGGACATTAATTCGAAGAAATATTATTTTTTTCTTACATGTGGGTTGCATATAGACATGCTAACACCACATCAAAAGATATTTTCAAATACCTTATGTATTAAAATATAAACATTAAACTTCGAAAAAGGACTTTCATGTATATGAATCAAGCATTAAGCTAAAAGTTTTTTATTCATACAAGATGAGTTTAACATTAAGCAAGAAAAGAAATAGCTTTTCATACATCATTAGCATAAAACAAGCATCATAAAGTTTGATTTTACATGCAAAATGTATTATAGCATTAAGCCACAAGCAAAAAGGTAATGCAATATTTCTACATTAGTATAATCAAGTGATAAAAATATGCCTTGCTATGGAAAAAATCAAGCTTCATGCACCATGCTACCTATGTTAAAAGACCGTGCAAAGTAAGCCCAATCAAGCTTAAAAGGAAGGCATCTCTCTAATAATCTCATAAGAATCTTAGAGTTGATAAAGTCATAACTGCCATCTATTACTCGTCATAACGGAGGACCGAACTCTAAATATTTAGCAAAAATATCTGGTTGCGCCCGCAAGTGCGCTAGACCTTCAGCGCAGGAGAACCAAGTTCATCGTAGGTGAGCCAACTTCCTGGTGTGGGTGCGCCCAAAAACCTGTTGTGGGAGCAGCATGCTCTCAGTTTGCTTCAGTAAAAATGCCATCTTGGGCGCAAGTGCGCTCTATCTAACCCTAGTAGCATTCCTTAAGCATGTATCAAAGAGCTCAAACGGATATCTTGAGTCACGAGGATCTGAATTTGAGCAAAATATGGTCCCATAACATTCAAATTGACATTCTTCTCTTGTGAAAACTAAAATTGATGCTAATTGACCTAGGTGACAAACTATAACCCACATGACTCACAGCTCATGCTACACCCAACTCTAGACCCTACGGCCTATAGATGTTATTGCAACTCACAACTACATCTTTTGTGGCAAACTGATGTTATTATAGCTCTCCACTCTGACCTACATCTACAGTTTGTGGTTAATTGTTACTACAATGTCCAACTATGATCTTTGTGGCCAATTGACGCTATTATAGCTCCCCACTATGGCCTACACCAACAACTAAGACCTTTATGGCTAATTGTTACTACAATGTCCAATTATGTCATTTTTTTCCAACTGACATTATTATTGCTCCCACTACGGTCTACATGAACAACTGTGACTTATGTAGCTAATTGTTAATGCAATTTCCAACTACGGCCTTTTTGGCCAACTATCACTATTATAACTCCACAATACAGCCTATGTGAACAACTACGACCTATATGGCTAATTGCAATTGCAATGTCCAACTATGACATTTATGGTCAACTGACTCTATTATAGCTCTTCACTACGACAATCTATTTGGCTAATTGTCATGACAATGGCAAACTACAGCCTTTGTGGCCAACTGACACTATTACAGCTTCTGACCTACATTATATGAGGCTAATTGCTACTGCAATTTCCAACTATGGTCTTTGTGGCTACTTAATGCTACTGCAAATCACCATTGTGGCCTATTTGACCAACTACGACCTGTATAACTCACATCTCACATTGTTCATAACACTGACCTCTATGTTCTACGGACATTATCATAGCTCACCACTACAATCTATGTGACCAACAACAACTTACGCGACTCACAACTTTTGTTCCTCCTAACTCCAACCTTTGTGGCCAATTAACACTACTATGGCTCGCCAGCTCTATGCTTTACTAACCCACGTGATCACTTACAACTTATGTTGCTCACGGCTTATGCAACTCCTGACTCCAACATATGTCTTGCAGACATTATCGTACCTCACTACTATGATCCATGTGACTAACTATAACCTATGTGGCTAATATCTCATGCTGCACCCAACTTCGGCCTATGTGGTCTACAAACGTTATTATAGCTCACCATGATGACATATATGACCAACTACAACCTACGTGACTCACACCTCATGCTACTTCTAACTCCGACCTTTATGGCTAATAGACGTTATTGCAGCTCACCACTATAGATTATGCAATCAACAACGACCAACATAGCTTAAAAATTATGCAACTCTCGACTCTAATCTATGTGACCTATGGACGTTGTTGTGGCTTCCTACTTCGACTATTGCGGCCAACTAACGCTTCTGAAGCTTTCACTAATATCCTACATGATCAACCATTACCATGATTTTCAACTATGGCCTCCATAATAAATTTGCACTAAACCACTGTCTACACTAATCATGATAGATTATTACCTTCACATCAACCAACTAAGGTTGTTACAACCAACTATCGCCATTGTCGCTAAGAAATACATTCATTACAACCATGCTATGACTATTATTAATGAACTATTGTTGTACATCTACTGATAATCAACTATAAATCCTGAGAAAATGAGCTATGCATTTACAATTACATAATAGGTTATTTCAAATCGGGCTAAGGCTCTTTATTTGTTCTCTTTGAAATTTTCCATATAAAATCTTAGTGTTCTACCTCTCATGTCCTTATTATCTATGCAAGTGCTAGATTTTCATGCAACATTCAGCCAGTAAATTATATCTTTGTTATAAATCCTCTAACACAACAATTATCATTATATTTTTGCTTGATTCAAAAATAATTTTCTTTTTTTTTGACTTATTATGGACCAACTGATTTCTTATATTATTAATGAAACACACTTTTTCATGCATAGTTTATAACGATGTGCAATGAATTAAAATTTTTAAAAATTGGTATTAAACATGTAAGCAAATAAGATTTGTGTTGCAAGTAAACTTTCAGATTTTTTAGTTCACAGGGTATTAACCATCTGGATGTATGAGCTAAGCAAAATATTCACATATTCTAAAAACAGCATATTCCATCTATTAAGCACATTTACCATCCAATTTATCAAACTAATATTTTAAGTTTTTGAAAATTTCAATTGGAACATAAATGCGATCCACAAAAAAACTATGATTACTTGGTAGAGCAGAACGATGAACAAATAACAGTTCGGCAAATTGTAAAGAAAAGATTGAAACAACTCTGCTAAAAATTACATATCAATACAAAACACTTAGTATATGCTACACACATCCATATTACTAAGTTGCATATTATTCACATTTAGCACCCTATAAAAACCCATCCCATCATAAAAAGAACCAATTTCGAACAGAATGAGCTTCTTGGCAATTGATTATGCGGTGGTACTCTGATCTTTGTCAACGTTGATAAGTTCCTTACTGCTCTTCTGCTCAGGGGAGAGATCAGGAAACTTAAAGGGCACTTCCCTTGGAGGCAAGCAGCGTTTGGTGAAGAACTTTGCAATGCCTTTCTCCTTGCTGCTTTTGTCTGTGGCAATACAATAACGAGATTAAAATTTAGGTCATTTGCATTCATAACACCACCACAGTTCTTATGTATTTACAATAACATACAAACCTCCATATTTACATGCACAATATTCAAGTCTTTAATATCACATCAAAATTACCACTTTCACCTACCTTCTAAAAGTAAAATACAACTTTTTATGCACAAGTTTATCATAAATATGAAAAGTTTAGGCTTGATATGTAAATACATAAGAATTGTGTGGTATGTACGCAAATTTCTGTAAAATATATTGATGTTGGGATGACAGATGGATAGGGTTCTTCATATTGAAGCGTTGGTGAAGGAGAATGGGCTTACTAGTGGTGATGGGTAAGCCAAGCCGATCCAAGACCTCTTTCTTAACCTACAAAAAAGGCAGCATGAGCTAAAAATTGACACTTAAAGATACTATGAGGGCCATTCAGGTTTTGCTTGAAGATAGAAAATCATGCTTTGAAAAAAGGATTTTACTAAATATATCATCATTTGGTCATCAGTATTAATTACAAACTCCACCAAAGTTATTAAATTTCTATTCAATTTCATGATCAATAAAGTAAAAATGAAATTATCATTTTTGAAGGTGAACCATAAGTTGCAAAATGTCGCTCAAATCTATGAGCTTGGAGAAAAAATTTTCTCTTCTAACCACGGGAACATTTTCAAAATCAAGTTTTTTAAGAACTTTTTTTTACTTGAAAAATCAAATAAGCCTTTCCAAGGCTGGCATTTTCTTGGCAGGACTTTACGGGGGGCATTAGTTTGAAATTAGAATTAGAAACTTTCTCAACTGAAAGCAGCACAACAACAAAATACCTGCCAGCGATGGTCAGAATAATCTGAAATTTCTTTCACTTTATTCTTTATTTGAGATTTAGAAATGCTTGAGAACTTAATTTGCAATGATTCTACAACCTTTTTGATACTCTGTGGAGATAATTGAATTGCTTTAACCTGTGTAACAAAATGAAAATACAAATCAAGTAAAACAGTTAGAAAAAACAAAGTACGAAGTAATGGCCCAGCAAAGTTAGAAACTAAATAGAATTCTTTTTAGGAAAATTTCCATATATGACACTCAATTCCTATGTATTTACAAATCAAATTTTACATACATGTTATCATACCTATGCATGAAAAGGTGTCTTTCACTTTTAAAAAGTATGTCATATGAAAGATTTGGATAGAATGAATGTAGAAAAGTAAAGTTTGAGTGTTAGATATGTAACTACATAAGAATTTGGTGGTATGTATGTAAATATCCCATGTTTTTACTGCACTTACAAATTCAGGCAATTCTGAATCTGGTATAAAAACAGCCGTCGTGGCTGGAGGAGTGCTTATATTATTAGCTAGTGAAAATTGTTCTTCATCTTTACTTGCAAGATTATTACTTGGTATCTCAATAGCTGAAGCTCCAGGGCAAACCCTAATACACAAAACCTGCAAGCAGATTTGTTCCAACCTAGCAGTTCCATCTAAAGAATCAGCATTTAGTGATTTTGTTTTTTCATGCCTTAGATTTGTAATAATTAGTGGATGACCCTTCCGAAGAGCCTGTTCAGTCAAGTTGTTAAGATACTTTTGTTGTTGAAAAAATGCACTGAATTTCTCATTTTCAGTTTCCATCTGAGAGCATGTTAAGCTTCTGGATTCTTCATCCATGGAATCTGATTGTTTGTCTTGAACCCCCTTTTACAAATAAAAAATGAAAATAAGTTAGTTTTCTTCTAATAATTAAAAAAGGGGATACCATACAAAGATTCAGAAACAATAAAAATGAGTAAAGTGAAAAAATAGTCTCCTAACTAGTTACATGGAGTCATTTAGACTCAGAGTTTATAAATGCAAAATTAGTTCTCATATTCTTTTAAAATAGCCCTCATTATGGACTATTTCAATGCAATTTAAAAGATTTTGAATACTAAATTGACACTTTTTATAAACTCTGGGACTAAAATGGGCCCCTACAAAAAAAAAAAAAAAAAAAGTGAAAATTTAAAAGTGTTAGTGATCTACAACTAACAGCAACTAATTTCAAAAAAATGTAAACCTTCTGTAGTACTTCGAGTACTCAAAAACAGAATCAAATGAAAGATTAGCAAAAGAGTTAACTGAGAGTTTTGATAAATGAAAAATACCTCATTTTCTGAAAGATATCCATCAGGCACTAAGAAACTATCTTCACTTTCATCATCACTGCCCTCCTTCATGTTTTCTTCGTCAAGCACTTCATCCTCCTTGTCTTTCTCGCAATCCGATAGGCTTTCCCCTGGTTCTTCCTGCATCAAAATAAAAGGAATACAGAAAATGATTACTAGCAAAGCTGTATTTCAGCCAGAGATAACAAAACCATGAAGAAAACTGAATCACCTCCTCCCATTCCTCATCGCTATCAACTTCATAATCCAAGTCAGGATCTATCCTAAACGGATTTCGAGGACCAATAATACTATAGAACCATGAGAAGAAAATCAGTATTTATGGTTATTAAATTGTGAAATTTACAAATGGTACACACAATCCTTATATATTTACATATCTCAGGCCTAAACTTTCATATTTACATAAATAGCATTTTTTTTGCTTTAAATCTATACATGAAAAGGTGTATTTCACTTTTAAAAATGGTAATAGCGCTATTTTTTACGTGATATTAAAGATTTGAGTGTTATGTGTATAAATATGAAAATTTAAATGTGAGGTACTTTTGTACGTAAGAATTGTGTGCTATGCACGTAAATTCCCCCTTATCATATTAAATTTTCATCAGAAGTAGAGTCAGATCAACTTTGATGTTACCTTTTCCTACTCCAAGTACCATAATATGCTGGTCTGTTACTCTTGTCAAACTGCAAAAGCTTTTTAACTAAACAATTGGGAGGACTATTTTCTAAAATATTCTGGCATTTCTGGTTATTTGTGGAAGCCTCAGCACATTCGCCCAACTGTTTATCTACCACTGTCTCTTTTGCACATCCAGCTTCAGAAGTTTGGCCTAACAATTTCAAGTCTTGAAACAAGTTAATCTTTGGCTTGGACCGTACACCCCATCGGTTGGATCTGTTTGAACGGCAACATTCGTGCCATCTAACAATATGCATTCTGCAAAAAAAAAGGCCAAATTTTGAGTACTAGATTATGAATTTTTTTGTCAATTACTAAAATACAATATAGATGTTTATGAATAGGAGAGAATATATAGGACTGAACAACAAAGAATTTTCATGGAGACAATATAGATGTTTATGAAACTAAAAAAAGTTAAAAAAAGCAATAAAATATATAAATATGACTATAACTTGTGCACATGACTTTGAAGAAGTCTAATTAGCATGTCATTTAAAATAAAATAAACTGATGATTTGATACTTTTATAGGTTTTGGGACTAAAATGAACCATATAAATAACCAAATGACAATTTTAATACTCTACTCAATTAAAATTGAGCCAAATCAAGAACCTTTGAATGACAATCGAAAGAGCACCAATGAAATTTAGCACCAGATAGTAAGCTGAGTTTCTTCAAACAATAAAAATATACCCATGCTTGCAAAAATGGTTAGAAGTGTTGATTTGTAGCATATAATGCTAAGAGCATAAACAGCCCAATAGAAAAACAAGTTGCTTCTACATAAATGCACTGTTTTAATCAGAACGAATAAATTAGGTGTGAATATTGATAATACTAACCTGAGTAGTTCCTCCATTGCAAGGTTTTCATGCAATGATAGCATGTTATCCATCGACGATGAAGTTGAGTTAACCATACTCTCGCTTTCGCAGTTCACTTCCGAAATTAACACCTCCTGTGAGGACGTTAAATCAAGCGAATCATTGACCTTCGTGCGCTTGAGAAACCGTTCCATAATTGTTGCTTGCTTTTGTATTTTAAGTTTTTTTTTCAATTCAGCTGCTTCTTTCTCATGTCGTTGTTGGTCTTTTTTTGTTTGCATTTCTTGTTTTTTAAGCTGTTTCTTAAGTTCATCCCTCTCTTTCTCAAGACGTTTTTCCTCTGCTGCAGCTTCGTTTTGGAGCCTCCTTAACTCTTTTTCCTGCAAAGAATGGAGAATTTTAATTTTGGAAGAATCTACAAGCACGCTTTGAGTGTTAAACAACTATTAATGATAAAAACATATTTTAAAACGAAAACAGACTAGAAAAAGTTATATAGTAGATACAATTAGCTTGCATATTCAAATTTAAGCTCACAAACTTCATTTTTGACAAAAAAATTGCAGAACAAAGATTTCTATTAACATCCTTCTATTTAGAGAAGCAGCAAGATATATGTTTTCAGATATAAAGCTTTACATACAGACCACTCAATTCCCATGCTTTTACATATCTAACACCTGAACTTCAATTTTTACATATGCCACCTTAACTGTTCTTGAAAAGGTGTATTCATTTTTTTTAAAGTTAAAATGGCGATACTTTATATGTAATATGACAGATTTGATGGTATAAATGTAAAAAATAAAGTTTAAAGGTAGACAAGTAATTACATAAGACTTTTCTGGAATATATATGTAAATGCCCATTCAGATATCAATATCATCCTAAAATGTTCATTTAATTAGACCCATTTAACGGGTTATTAACTTATGCAGAAAGAGGCCTCCAAGAACAAACACTCGGTAGCATCTAGCTAGGCAAATACATATTAGTAAAAGCAAAATGAAGATAATTTCTCCACTTACAGCTTGTTGTTGCTGCTTCTGGATGTCTTGATCAAGTCTTTTCCTTTCCATCTCAGTAACATGTTCATTTCTCTCAAGTTCCTTGATCAGTTCTTTTTCTTTCAACTGGGCTTCTTTCTCAGCCCTATATTTATAGAATGTATAATAATAGTAATTAATCATAAATGAAGGGGATTTATGCAATAAGATGAATGCATTAAGAAAAATGGATCAATCTTTCATACATCTCAGCAGTACATTTTTGCTTCTGTTTTTCAACCAACGAACATATGTTTGACAAATTCATTGCTTTCCGAAGCCGCCTCGCAGCTTCCTTTGACAAATCACCTAGGTGGCTTTCATCAGAATGAACAGACAAAGATGAAATTGTAACTGCAATAAGTAGGAAAGAAAGAAATCAGTACAAAATGCCGGTCAAACCGCCAATTTCGGCAATCAAAACATGAAAAACAATACCGTGAAGAAAGAGCAACATGTAAATTTTAAGCAATTAAAATTTAGGGAAAATTTATATACATAACAAACAATTCTTATGTATTTACATATTTAAAACCTACAATTCGATATTTACACTTACAACACTTTGGCGTCATAAACCTGTGCATGAAAAAATAAATCACTTCTAAAAAATTAATAATGGTGGTATTTTTCATATGATGTTATAACTTGAGTTTTAAATGTAAATGTGAAAGTTTAGTTGTTAGATATGTAAATACATAAGGATTGTGTGATATTTATTTAAATGCCCCGAGAATTTGTACTGTGATCTTTCAACAGATCAAGTAAAATTGTTATTATCCTATTAGAGGAGGATGAGAGCTTAAGTGCTCTAAAATAATACACGTTTAACACCATTTCAAAGAAAATTGACCCAAATAAAAAAGAAAAAAAAGGATATGTTTGAGATGATGCTTATTTTCCACAAACCACTCAAAAAGAAACTACAAAAATATTACAAAATATGACATCAGTAAGAAACTGTTATAGACCAATTTAGCTTTGAATTATGTGGTGAGGTTAATTAGCTTGTAACTTATTTTCTTTAAAGAACGCCGTAACACTAATCAAAAATCAAATTTGAACTCCTTTATGAATTTAAGGGAAGTGTTATGATTCTTTGTTCATCTAAATTCAATCCTCAATTTAACTCATCCAAGGCTATCACTAGCAATGACGGTTTTGTAAACTAGAAACATGCTTCTCTTAATTTTTCAAATAAAAATACAAAGATAGTTTTTTTTTCTTAACAACCTAATATTACGAAAAAAAAGTGGCTCAATGTAGAAAGCAAATAGATTCAGCAAAATATGCTCAATATGAAGTAGCAAAATCCGCAAATCATTTATGCATTGTTCCTTCTGCTAGCACTTGTTGACTCACTAGGGAAGACAACTAAGAAAAAGCTAAATAATATGCTTGGAGAGAAAGGAGATCAAACAATTGAAGCAATCAAAATCGAGACGAAAGTTTTTTTTGGGTATTCACATGTGTAGCACACAATTCTTATGTATTTGCATATTTCACATCTAAACTTTCATATTTACAAGCATAGCACCCCAATTTTTAATATTACATCAAAAATAACAATATTACCACTTTTTAAAGGTAAAATACACATTTTGATGCATAAGTTTAAAGCACCAGTGTTATGTGTGTAAAATATAAAAGTTTAGGTTTGAGATAAATAAATACATAGGAACTGTGTACTACGCATGTAAATTTCCTTTTTTTTTTCTTTTGGGTATGTGTGATTTTCAATTTGCAGGTTCTCAAGTAAATAATTGCATGGAGATGTTAATTCTTACTGAAATGGTATCATAAGAGTAGTATAGCTCAAAGTAGAAAACAAATGGAATTGAGAAGGACGTGATTTTTATAGGAAAAAAAAACTCAAATCATATGCTCATTATAACTGTTCCTTAGGAAGCACTTCATGGCTCCTAGAGGGGATGACCAGCTAAGAGAGAATGGATTTCTTTTTTCACCGTATCTCTAAGGGATAATGATTGATAGGAGCATAGAACATGATTCTCAGACGAGTAAAATGATAAGATTAAAGTAATTCTTTTAGAGGTTGTATGACAAGAGATCAGCTTTAACTTAAGTTGATTTAGTAAGTCCTGTAAGCTCAAATTTAACTAATCCGGTGTGGTTAAAGCCTTAAAACTATTTGGCAAAGGATTTATTAAATCGAATTAAATCATCTCAAACTATTTGACAACTTCTGCCCGCATTTAGAAGACTATGTTCATTAGAATAAAAAATTAAAATTAAACTTTGATTATTTATTATTATGATAAAAAATTTAATTATGTAAAATTTTATTTCAAATTATGGTAATTAATAATTATATATTCAAAAAACTAAGTAATAATTAATAAAAATTTTACTAATCTAATTATTTATTAGATAGTGAATTAATATTTATAAAATAATAATTAAGTAGCAATAATTATATTAATAAATAATTATTTATAATTTATTTGAAAAACTAAAAAAATAAATATATTTTTTATTAAATAATAAATAAATAAATAATAAGTAAAAATTTATTAAATTACAATTAATGTGATAATACATCAATTATCTATTATTTGTTAATCAATCAAATTAATAAAACTAACATAAATAAAAATAAATTTAAAATTCTAGCCTACTATGCTCTTATGATCTTCCCTCTCTTCCTAAAACCTTCGCCTATTTCCCTCCCCCACTCCCTGTTTCACTCCAAAACCATTGCCTTCGTCGCTGAATCCTCACAATAGAATTGCAATTAGAGCTAGATGGAAGGCAACGACGGGATTGCGGTGTACAAAGACTCCCAAAACTCCATCTTTCTCATTCTTTCACTTAGATCCTACCTGAAACCATTGAGGAGGAAAGTCAGTTAGCACCACTCTTCCTCTTCGCTCTTCATGGATTTACTGAATCAGCTAATTCACGGGATTTAGTAGATCAAGGATTTAAGGCCAAAATCCGTGAAATACGGATTTATCAAATCACGACTTTACTTTGTCCAAAATGACTGTCTGGCAAAATTTAGGTTAAATCAAGGTTAATTCCTGCTCTAAATATGTTATCATACAGGCCCTTAGAGACTGGCATGACAAAAAGAAAAAGACACGATGGACAAAAATTCTCACTTGAAAGTGCAGAAATCCTATCATGAATCTTTTTCCGACAAAGACGACGATCACGGAAAAATCCAAGTTGATTTCTGGGCAAAAGCTTCATTTCCCTGGTCTGCAAATAAGACATTTAGAGCTCAACATTAATACATAATTCAATAAAAATAATATCGAATGTTTACATTCTGAAATCCATTACCTCCCAGCACCAAAGGCACTTCTCAGATACATCTTCCAGCACATCAACATCCTCATTTACTACCCCATACATCACTCTCTGTCCAACAAAAAGCACGGCACTTCGTATTGAGGCCAAGGTGGCTCCTTGGTTTCCCTCTTTTGCTTTCATTTTGCCATATATTTCCTCCACCAATGCTGAAAAAGAAAGGCTGCTCTCCTCCAGCATGCAGGCAACTGCTGAATTTAAAGAAGTAAAATGCCCTTCATCGAGCTGAAGCTTGCAGGAAGAAACCTCTTTGTAGAATTCAAACAGTCCATCAAGCTCATGTTGGCATTCTTTGATGAAAGCCAAATTTTTCTCGTGAATGACGCCGCTTTCCATGCAAGCCTTTTTCCTCTTCCTCTGAGTTTTCTGATTCAAAGTGCCTTTTGCGTCTAAGTTGAGGGTGGTAGGTTCTCCAGCTGGAAAACTATCCATATTACCACCCAGTTGAGGCATTTCCGCTCCGCCCTCTGCATCATTACCCACAGATTGATCTGCCATTTGAAACATCTTAATGGGAGAGATACAGCGGTATCCAATGACTGATCCTTACGAAATTCCTCGCCACAACTCCAAATAAAAGCGCCTCTGAGTTGATTTTCGGTGCCCAGCAAAAAATATCTCCGTCGTTGCAAATAGGTGTCGAAAAAGTTGTCCTTCTGGAACCAGCTGCTTCAAAATCTCAGAAAGTGAGACACACCCTCTGGAACCCGCTGCTTCAAAATCTTAGCCTGCCTCAGTGAAGAAGCCAACTACCTTGATCGAAAATAATTTCAGACAACAAAATCAGATAATAAATTCGATTAAAATATGCAATCTTTAGGAACTGTTTGGTAGCCGGTTCTAAGCAGGATTTACGCATTTAAGCTAAATCCTACCAAACGGCAAAAAAATGCATCCGTAAATCCTGAGCTCCCGTAAATCCCAAAATGACGCCGATTCGCGAAAAATCCGGGATTTACGAAATCCTGTGAATCGGCGGATTTTAGTAAATCCGGAACGAGCGAAGAGGAAGAAAGGCAGTTAGCAGGCTTACTTCCCTCAATGGCTTCTGGTAGGAGCGGAGAGGAAGGATGACAAAGAAGGGAGTTTCGATGGTCTCTGTAAGCCTCGATCCCGTTGTTTCCTTCCCAGCTAGCTCTAATGACGACTGTATCGCGAAGATTACTTCACGAAGGCGGTGATTTTGGGCGAAACCAGTGGGGAGAGTGGCATAAGCAAGGGCTTTGAGCAGGGGTGGGAAGTTTCGGCAAAACAGGGAGAGCAGGAGGATGTCGGAGAGGGTTTCGGGCAGAGAGGGGAACAGGAATGGGGAGGTTTTAGGGGCTGTTTCAGAAGTCGTAAGCCCATTTCGGTCGGCTTCTCCTCAAATCAAGCTAAAAGGAAGCAAACAAAGAAATGTAGAACAAGGATCTTACCTTGCAAGAAGATTTCTGATCCGCGAAACAATCGGAAGCCCTTCACTAAGCTTGAGCCCTGGATTAGGGATCCTCTCTTTTCATTAACAGAGCTTGGAAAAAGGCGACGGTAGGACGAAAATATCAGCAAAGTTCGATCTGACGGCTGGTGAGAGCGAAAAGTCGCTGAGGATAGTGCATTTGAGTGTCAGCCGTCCGATTACAAGGAAAAGCAATGCGGCGCCAGTAGCATTTTTGCGCGAAATGTTTCTTCCCGCCAATTAGAGATGCTTTGGCTCCACTTTCCCGGCCAGAAATATGTGACGGATGGGCTGCGCACCGCTTCGGAAGTGTCAATTCTCGTGAAAAATTGTGTAGTGAAAAATTCTTAATATGGGCCGTGGACCTGTTCCAAATAGTATATTCTGTTCATCTAAAAAAATATTACCGACTCTGTAATAATCTCGAATTAATTTTCGTCGGAGATTATTTTAAGATTATTTCAGAGTTATTTTATGACCCAAAATAATACCGCGGAGATTATTTCAGGATTATTGGAGTGAAACCGCAGAGATTATTTTGGAGTTATTTTTTGGTTATTTCAAGATTAATAAAGTAGAATATAAGAGTTTCTCTTCAATAACCCCAAAAAACATCCGCGGTTACAATTTAATAATCCTAAAATAGTCTCTGTGATGTAACACACGTGACAACATATTATTGGAATTCGCACGTAGATCTACGTTTGGAGTCAGGACAGAAAATTTTTCCTCTCATGCCCTACTTAATTATTTTTATAATTTTTTTAAAACTTTTTTTAATGTTAAGCTTTTTAGAGTATAAATTTGTGAAATTTTAATTGATAATGCTCATTAAATATTTCAAATTTTTTTATCGTTAATTGGCAACACTATTTTTATATATAGTTGGAATCCAAATATATCATGTAGATCACACCAAAGGTACAGAGCGTTGAATAGACTATAGAGAAAGAAAAAGAGCATATGATGGAGTCAATTATTTAGTCATTTACTCTATAAATGACCCCTACTAATAGGTTTTAGAGATATATAGTCTAAAATTACATATTTCTCCCTGTTTTGATAGGGAAATTATAAGTATTATTACACATTTTTCATAATTGTAACCAACTCTGACACCCTTTCATATTCGCAATTGATATTAGCTTTGTTTCAAATTAGTAACTGCTTGAAGAAGAGCATATGACAACCCAATAACCTCATCAACAGTCGGGCCTTTTCAGGGAATCTCGAGTAGAGGCCTCCTATTGTTAGAGTCAACTTGGGTTGTCAGACAGAGGGTGTGCCATCATAACCTGTCGGGCAAGTCCACTTGGAATTCTCAATGGATCAGAAAGGTGTCTTGTGGAGGCCCTTTGGTCATTTTATGAGTTTCAAAATCAGCTGAGGAACTGGTCCTGGACAACTATCGCTCGGATTGGGCTCCTTTTATTTCTTCCTTTGTCAGTGCTTCCATAATGCTTGGTGTTCCCATTTTTTAATTATCCCGATACACCGTTCTTTGGTGTTCATAAGCGAGACCTATTGGATTTCCTCATTATTTTTGCAACATATTCTTATGTATGTATTAAGTTTCTCTTTTATCTTACTTTTTGAAAGTAATTGATTTGATAATAATAAGAGAATTAAATGTAAAAATTGATTTATTTATTATGTAATAAGTATTTTTAATAATAAAACTTCCTGGATTTTCACACTCACAGTTTCTATAAATAGAGCGGAGTTTGCACTTCTCCAATATTTTTTCTCAATTTCCTACTCTTAAGTCGGTTGTTATACTTATGTTGAGTAGCAAGAAATCATTTATTAGGGCGATAAATGATGCGGCCATGATGAAGGCCTTCGAATTTTTTATTGAAAAATTTCACCCTCTCAAGCACGCAGGGGAGAAGAAGAAATAAAAGAGTGGTCGACCCGTGGTAAAGAAAAAAGCGTAGGAAGAGGGTCGGCCAGTAATAGCAAAGAGGCCATAGAGAAAAGTCAGACGGTCGGCACAAAGAGACTGGACAGAGGTGTCGGCACTATTTTGGGTGTGGAGTTGCCCGTTAGAAGCTGTCGATCGCCAAAATCGAAATCCCGTCGCCCGCTTCGGAAGGACATTTAATTTATATATATATATATATATATATATAGTTTAGAAAAATATGAAATCAAACTGACACCATATTTTTCATAGTTTAAATGACAGAGCACTATACCTCAAACCATGTATCTGTCCCAAAAGTCAAACACAAGACTTGAGGATGAGGCTCGATCAAATAAACTAAGAAATGTATGACGTCTGTTTGGTCTGCGAAACCATTTTATTTGCCGACAATTTCCCCTATTTAATATGAAGAATTAAATAGGATTTATTTTAAGTTGAGTTCGGACAAACTTCCTATAAGGGCAAGCCCCTATAGTTAATTACATCTTCAATAACTGAAGTCACTTTAGCAAACTCTCGATAAAAATCAGGAAATATTATCTTCAAGGAGTTCAAAAGAATATGATTTTTCAACAAGATTGAACAAAGAAGCATGAAATAGTATTGGCTCAAATTTGGAACATTTATTGTAGAATCCAAAGGAGGAAGAACTGGGGGATGTCATAGATCCGGAGGAGAACCTCGATGACTTCCCAGTCTATCCTATTATTTGGCTTCAGTTTTGAGGATAAATATTTAGCTATTTCATCATAAAAATTTTATTAGTTTAGGGCCTATATTTGTGTGAAATGATCACACAAATAGCCTGGAAGATGTGAGGGTTTAAATCGTGACGAACGACGACCTCAGAATCCTAAGACGAGCTAGGGCTTAGATTCTATAACAAAGTTGTACAAAAGCCTAAAGATAAGGTGAGGTTTTATGATGTATAAGCAAACAACCTCAAAATACTATGGATTGTTGTTTTAGTTCTAAGGAAGTAAATTGGTTTAGCTGGGAAAGACAGGTTTTGCAGTTTGAAGATGGCCGTGCTACCCACAATGCTAGCTCCAAGCTCCTTGCCGTGACGAGTTTAAATTTTGTAGGGTGTCAAGTTATGATATCAAATCAGATGACGCTATGGTTGAAGTTCTTTAAATGTTATGGGGCATGTTAAAGTTGATTAGGATCCTATGATTCCCTCATTCTGGTACCACTATTTTCTATTAGATTCACTTAGTCCAAATGAATTTACTAAACTCAACTTAATAAGTTCCATACTTTCATTTAAACCGTAGGAAGTCTCGTTAGCAACAACCGTAGGTTACC
>NW_018165720.1:66840-68197 GCF_001263595.1 Phalaenopsis equestris | reverse complement strand
GATTGTTTTGTGTGATGTTTGTGATTAAATTTTGAGTTGTCTTATATTTTGGATGTTGTGGCGGTGAATTTTATCTTGGTTGATTTTAGTGTTTGTTTTGGTTTTGTGGCTATCCTAGAAGTTCTGGTGTTCATGCAGGGTGACATCGTTGTTTAGCATGCAAGTTTATAAGCATGAAATTATAGTGTGGAAAGTATAGAAAAAGGAAGGTACTGTAAACTGTAAAAGCGTACCTGACAAGCCTTCTCGTTCCACCACCTGAAACTCAAAAAATGCATGTAAGGGCATTTTATATGAAGTGAGAAAAATAAGGTTCTCGTGATCTACCAAATCCTAAATCATATCATGGTGGTTCTCTATTAGTTTGATTAAGGATGATTTTTGTTAAGCAAAACATATTTAGTTTAGTAGACCTCTGAAGTATCCAACAGATCAGGAGAAAAAGGCAGGTCCATGCTTCCCTCTCACTGCCTGGTGAAAAGGCCTTGTGAAAAGCCTCGAGCTCATTTAAACTTATTATGTTGCTTAATAATTCATCATGTAAATATCTCTAATGCTCAATGAACATTGATGTTTCAATTATCCCTCAGAGTAGAGTAATTATCATTTATCATTCAATTTGAGAATTATGCATGTGAAGACCCTTAAAGGAGCAAGTTAGTGTTATTAAGACACTTGGCCAATTTTGGTTTTAACTGGGGCTTGTAGTGTTTCAAAGGTGTTCAATTTTTATCACTTTTCTAATCCTCATTTAATCAAATTTGATTTAGCTTAGGACACTACTAAACCCTAAAGATCCTGGTGGATATTTTAGTCATTTTGAAAGAGACTAAATTTTAAGTGATGATAATTTATCATCAAAACATTTGAATGTCACTTGAATACCAGATAGGGGTATTAAATTAGTGAGTTATTGACAGCGACTTTATATGCTTAAAAATACAAGAATTTAACACCACTACTAGAAGATTTAAACCCCTGACAATGACGCCAAAAACTTGATGCAACTTTTAATATGCAAGAATTTATGAACCCAGATTTATATATTTATAATGATTTTGTAAAGTCACAATTTCAAACGCAAGTATACGTATCGCTCAAGTAATACAGGGCTCTAATGGAGTCCCATTTATTGATCCCACAGGGAAGCAAGGTAAGAGGTCCAAATTATAATCTACTACTATTATTCCTTAGTTTGGAAGTGCAATTTAAGAGGTTTTACTAACAGATACTTCTAAATGTGAGTCTTAAGTTTAACATAACTAATAACTACTTCTAAATTTTTTTTGGATGAATTGGTTTGAAAAATTTTGAGATATTAAAAACTACTATTCTTATGTAATGAATTGAATAATGT
>NW_018165720.1:47225-66573 GCF_001263595.1 Phalaenopsis equestris | reverse complement strand
TTCTTTACCCTTTGGTCCAGGCATAAAGAACATTGACTAATCCTATGCTTCTTTACTGAATCTGTGGCTAAAATGGGAGGATACCGGCTCTCACTTCGGAGCTTCCACGTTCCCCTCGCCTGAGGGCTAACATCTCCGCTTCAGTACTCAAACAATAGGACCGAATTAGGGATATTAGTCTGTCACCCTAAAATCTCCAATTCTACGTCCATCAAAGTATATTTCCCTATTTATTTGCATTCAACTCCCATGAACTTAACCATCCATGGAATCTGAATGTGGTTCTACTTTGTTGAGAATTACACAACCCTCTCGGGTCTTAATGTAATTATAACAAATTTTAATACTACAACAGACCTTTATTGTAATGTAAATAAAGTGCAAGTAAAAACCATCACATTTATAATTAAATCCTCTTCTAACATGCATCACAAAATCCTAAACATGAATTCTACTCATTACAAAATAAAAGTAAAATAAAAACAATGGCATAATCTTCTCATACCATTATTTCTAAACAAGAAGAGAGAGTAAGAGAAACACATCACAAAGCACGAAGAAAACACAATGGAAAACTTCATTTCATCAAAGCAAATCCACTAGGTAAGTTTTTATAAAACCATAAGATAATGAAGAACACAATACTTACCTTTTTTTCCTTTGAAAGAAAGAAGAAAATCTCTCCCACAAAGTCTTCCGCCAATCCATGCAATGCTAGAACATCTCCTTATAAATTCTCTCAAAATCTCCTCTCCAATCTCTCCAAAAGGGTAGAAATCTACATTTCTACTCCTATTCTAAAAACCCTAAACTTTCTCCACACTTTTCCTAACATTACTCTCACAAAAAAATCCCTCTTTTTCTAACTTAAATTCGTTCTTTTAAAGTGTAGGGACGAAGTTTGAAGAGTTGCCGCAAGAGTCCTCTCAAAAAGCGTCCAAAAGTCGGTCCACAGTCGTCCCGGGCGCCGTCAGCGGGCTCAAGGGCGCCGTCGGCGAGCTTTTCTGTCATTTTTCTGTCTTCTCAGGTAAATCTCACCGTCGGCGCCGTTTTGGGTGCCGTGCCATTTTGGGCGCCGCCGGCGCCGTTTTGGGCTCCGCCGGCGAGCAGACTGCGCAGCTCCATCGTTTCGCTCCGCTTGGCTCCGTCTTGGCTCCGTTTTAGCTCCGTTTCACCCCATTTCAGTTGTGTTGTGTTCCTAAAAAATAGCCCTACAAAATAAGCATAAGAACAACCTTCCTTTAAAGTGTAATCTCATTCAAAAATATGCAAGAAGTGTAAAAGAGATTAAGCATCGAAAGACTTATCGAAAGGTGACAGGGCAAAATTTCATTTCTTGCTCGTTTTTGCTCCAAATTGCACCATTTTTGTTTATTTTTCTTCAAAAGTCCATTTCTTGTACCTGAAACAAAGAACATGCAAAATATCTTACTTTAAAATGTAATATCATTAAAATTAAGCATAAAATAGGTATGAAAATCTCAACATATTTTCATTTGGTCAGTTATTAACACTCAAAACTATACCCCTAAGTATAGTATCATTTAATTTGGTAGACTACCAAATTTTAATCATCTAGGAAATTTCAGATTTATCCTTTAATTGGAAGAAGTGAGATTGGTTTCTACCAATTAATCCCTTGTGTTTCAATCATCCAAATATAGTAATTAAGATCAAAGGTTGCCCATTTCCCTTTCTTGAATTAAGCCTAGATGTTAATTAAGGCTAAATTTCTAAAATTACACTTTTGCCCCTAAGGCTCTAATACTTCATAATTCATAATTTAATTTAAAAGACTTTGTAATTTGCATCCCACCTCACTCATTGGGTCAATTAAGATCTCAGAGGAGAAAATGTGATTTTTCAAATTTTAATTTAATTTATATATTTATTTATATGCAAGAATAGGATTTTTCAAAGAAAATTCCATAACTTAACCAAGGCAAAGCTTAATCGCTTGAAATATTTACTGGAGGTAAAATTAGACCATAGAATCATTGGAACCAAATTTCATAATTTTTTGAATTTTATTTGAATTATTAGAATTATTTCAAATTCTGGAGCATTTATTAATTAAAAAATATTTTAAATGTTGAAAAATAAGTTTTATATTTTTATTAAATATTTATAAGATTAAGGAACCCAGAGAAACAAATTTCACATTTTTATGATTTTTTTTAATTTTTAGAATTATTTTAGTGAAAATCCATTTTTAGCCTTTAAAAATTATTTTAAGCTTCAAAATTCAATATCTTCACTTAGAAAATCAGAAAAAAATATCCCAATTATTTTTAAGTGCTTAGAAAATAATTTATAACATTTTTATAAATTTTAATATTTTCGTGATTTTTATCATTTTTTAATTATTTAAATATTAAAGAAAGACTTAAAAAAGAAATTTTTATTTTAATTACAATTTTATTTTTAGAAAATTCAGATGATCACAGAGAACTCCAAAAACTAATTTTTATAATTTTTTAAGTTATATTTTAATTGTTAAAAATCATTTTAGTGTTAAAAATGACATTTAACTTAGAAAATCAATTTGAGTAATCACATGAGCTCCAAATATTTTAAAATTTTTATGGGGAGTTCTCTAAACTATGAATCTTAGTGGAGATTAAAAAATAAGTCATTTAGATGTCTCTTTTTCCCAAAATTAATTTTCTTTGCATTTTAGGGTTTGTGAAAATTAGGTGCACTTTAATGACTTAACTCATGAAATATTTTCCAATGGGTTCTCTGGCCACAATAAACCTTCCAAAATTTTCTGAGCGACATGCTAATTATTATGATTAATTTATGCAAAAAATAGACATAAACTTGAAAAAATTGCGCCTCTATCTAGGAATCTCTGCCTAGAGATCTCCTTTGACTTTGGTAAAATCAGAGAATGTTCCCTAAGACAGAGGAAACAACATGCCAAAATTTCAGGCCATGATGAAATGTCTACATGCATGGAGAATTAAAAGACTCAAAAGAGTGTTTAATTAATTAAAAATAAAATATGCATCACATAAACTTCAAATTATTTCCACATTGTTCTCTTTTGTTCACTGAGCAAGAGAGTATTTTTATTTTATTTTTATGATTTTTCTACACCAAGATTTTGAAGTTAGGGATCATTTTCTGATTTATTTAATTCCCTATTTATCAATTTAAAAGTGTGACGCCACCTCATCCTAGGCAGCTCCAAACGGTGATGCGGCGTGCTCCCATTAGTTGCGCTTTCCACCTTGGCATGCCACGCAGCCTGTGGTTCACGTACCGAGAGTTCATCCAGCTAGATCTCATCTGTTAATGAGATAAACACGCGATCAGACGACTCCCCATCATCGTCCCCAAATAAGCTAACCCGAGAACCGTCTACACTAAAACCTTAAGGTCTCCCTCTAGACTCAATCAAATCTCGTGGGGTTTGTTCTTATGGACTCGTCTAAGTGTGAAGAACACATCCATATGGTAAACATGCCATTAAATTAATTCTAATTAAATGGAGAATCAAAATAGGCTTGGGAAGAGGGGAATTTCAATACCTTTACTCTAAGAAGGGAAGCTTCAATCAGAGGTACTCGACGCATTTGTGGAGGTCCAAGGAGGCTAAGGATTGAGCCTCTGGTAGTGGTGAAAGGTCTAGACCCGAATTCGATCAAGACCAAATTTTGGTGTTGGCCTTGAGTTATCTTAGAGGCTCTATATGAGGGGGATTTGATAGGGCTTTGTCTTAGTTCAATGTGGTAATGGTGTGAATGGTGTGGGTGAGTTTGTGTGGGTGAGTTTATTTTGGATTTGGTGCACTGTGGAGGTGTGGTGGAGATTGTCCTCTCTCCGGCAAAGATTTGAGCTAAAAAATTGAACTCCGACAAGGGGAATTAAGGTAATGGAGTGGTTGGGTTGCACTGTGAAGGTCTCAAGGAAGCTCAGGGAGTGATTTCAGAGGGGAGTGATTTCAGAGGGTATCCTTAAGAAATTTTCAGCACACCTTCCATGGCCATGGAGGTGGAGGTTTTATAAAAATGGCTTAGGGTGGCTTTGTGGGCCAATTGAGGGGTGTAAAATGATGCTTATGTGGAGGTCAAAGAAGCTCTAAATTTAAAATGGGATGAGGTGGCCTCAAGGTTTGAATTGGGTTTAAATTTTGGGTAGTGGCCCACTGTTTGGCTCCTCCGGTGACTAGGTCGACCGATAAGGCTATGGGAGGTGGCCAGGAGGTCAGGTGAGCCAGGGGAATTTGTCACAACAATTAATTTGGGGAGGTGTTTAGTTTTGGCAAAAATCCCTTAGGCTTAAGCAATTGTGGAAGTAAATCTCTTGATTTGGGGGTCCTTTGGTCCATGGCTCATTTGGGTGGTTCCAAGGGGTTTGGCATGGTCAATAAGGTCCAAAATTTGGCTGTGGTGGTTGTTTTTTTTGGCTATTTGTTGAGTTTGGGCTAGATTGGGTCAACTTTTGGTGAAGGGGTCCATGTAGGTCAAATTGGCTAAATCTTGGCTTTGGGCTAGGCTAGCCATGAAATTGAGCCCAATTGATTAATCAACATTGTGTAGATGATTGTAATGAACATTTTTTGTGAAGGATGGAAGTGATTTTGAGTTCAATTGGGGTTCAATTTGAGGGATTTTGGATTTTTGGTCACTTTGTGCATGTTGGGCTAAGTTTGCGTCTAGATTGGGCTAGGCTTTGGCTAAGTCCAAATTTATTATTAAGAATGGTCAATAGGAATGTTATGAAGAGTTTTCAACATAAATTAGGTGTCAATTTTTGGGCTAAGGCAATCAATTTGGTGGAATTTTCAGACATGGCGAATTTTGGGAAAAATTGGGACTTTTTGGACTGAGATCAAAATTAAATAAAATTGAGGCTTCACCAATTGAAGGTCAAGTTTGATGTGTAGGAGTGTTATGAAGAGTTTTCAACATAAATTGTGGCAAATTGAGTAGGCTATAGGTTCAATTTGGTGAGATTAAGTCTAATGACCAAAATTGGGGGTTTGATTTAGATCAAAATTGGGCTCAAAGAATGGGCCAATTGAGCTTAGATTTGGTTTATATTGGTCATATGGAAGGTGAATTTGAGTTTAGGAAGGAAAGGGCCAATTGAGCTTAGATTTGGTTTATATTGGTCATATGGAAGGTGAATTTGAGTTTAGAATTGAAATTGGGGGAGATTGGGGAATAATTGATGGACATTTGAGGTGAATTTAGGGAAATTGGGCCTTTAAAGACAATTTAGGGGTTTTAGTCAAAATAGTCAAATCGAGTCATGTGGTAGTTGAGAAAAATGAATTTGGGAATATTTGGAAGGTTTTGGGAAATTTTGGGATTTTTTGGAATTTTTGAAATTTTGGGCTAAGGAGGGGGCATTTTGGTAATTTGGCATTTCTTTTGTGATTTTAGGTAATTTGGATGTTTTCAAAAGGTTTGAAATGGTTTTTGAACAAATTTGGGTATTTTGGGTAAATTTGTGAATTTTGACCAAATTTAGGGTTTCAAGGGTACTTAGGTAATTTAGGGGAGTTTAGTGGAAAAATGTCAAGTTGAGTATTTTTGGTAGAATTAGGGAGCTAACCATAATAAATAAGCTATGGACTAATGAAAACCCATTTGGGTCCTCTATGTACTAGTCTTAACTAAACCCTAGCCTAGAGCCAGTGGGTTTAGGGGACCATCTACATGAGTCTCTCAAAGGATTAAGAGATCAAAGTCAAGAAATTTTGGGTTTATATTTGTGAGTGAAGTGAGTACCTTAGCTCTAGACCAACACCAAGGGTCAACCCTAAGGTCAAGCAGTCATATGAGAACTCTCCTTGGACTCCCCCATAACGACCCCACCTACTAAGTGCTAGAGGTTAGGACCACTATATGGAACTTCAAGTTGAGTAAAGAGGAGTTTGGAATTTCTAATGGTGAGGGTTCCTTTTCTATTTTTCTAGGAATAATCAATAGGAAAGTCTTATGGATAGACCCTAGGCTACTAAAAAGGAAAAACTATACCTCAACCAAAAGTGAGGTCAACAAGAGGGAGCCGAACGGAGGGAGAGAAGGGGGTTAAACAGACGACCCATATGAAACAAAGGGTGTGGGAACTGGAAGAAGCCATTGAGTCACCTAACTCGATGTCACTTCATTGTAAGATGGGAGCAGGGAGTACGTGCATGCCATTGGGCACTCTGGCCCTTGTCGCAACACCGATACATGAATGACCGACTCAACGATTGGTCCATGTGATTGCAGAAACCTAGATCAAGCCTCATGGGGGTACAACTCCCTTTCCTTCAGTCTATGAGACAAACTAAGCGGGTGTCTAACTCCTTCTTGGTGAGAGCTTCCTATCTTCTGATATGAAGTGGATCATTGGTGCAAGAAAATTTGATTTTCTTTGATTTAGTAGATTTGTTCTTCTTTTTTCTTACATTTGATTATTATTTGTAGAGGATTTTGTGTAGATCATCAAATCGTCGATGATAGGAGCCTGCCATCTCCCGGCTACAGAGGCGGCCAAGGGGTTGTCTACTTCTGCCTACTGCAAAGGTGCCTCTGGATGTCTGTCTAGTCCTGAGGATGTTGAGAGGGAGACCAATGATCGGTAATGATCTCCAACATCGCTGGCTCACTCGTTGGACAAAATGGTGGTCTCCTTCACCCAGGAAGCTAGCCTGCAGAAGGAGATTTCCATAATAAACCTTAAGAAAGAACTAATGGCTTTTTGCCCAAAATATATGTTCAAACTTACAGCTCTCTGAGTAGGCATGACGATTCTCTGGACGGAGCTAATAGGGGTCTGAAAGGCTGGTTTGATCTTCCAGGTTCGAGCAGAAGAAGATAGTGTTGAAAGATTAAATTTAGGGGGTGAGCCTTATATTATAGTCTTGTGAGTCAAGGTCTTGTATCGACCGAGGTGGCCGAAGACCCTAGTGTAAAATATTTACTATATTGAACAAATAAAAATTTAGTTTTACAAATTTTTAAGATCTTATATCATTTCCTTTACTTAAAATTTGCACTAATTTGATGTGAATTTTTGGAGATTGAGGTACAAATAAGCGGCATTTCAAACTTCCTGAATACCTTATAAATAGAGGTTAAGAGTAAAAAAATGGTTCACACTTTTCACATTTCCTTTTCCTTGCCTCTACTCATCTCGTCTCTTCTTTGGGTCAGTTTGCTTCTAGTAATTCTTATAACTTCCAAGTATTCTCTGCAACTCTTCAGTTTAGTACCAGATAGTGGTTTTACCTTATATCATTCGACGTGGAGCTACTAGAAGAGAGCTACAAGTATGACAAAAGCATAATACTCGAGGTAGTTGAGCAAGAGGTGAGGGCGATTGATGACTTTGACAATGATCATATCTTCTACTGGGACAAATTTTAATGAAGGCTTTGACTGACATTCTATCATGAGATCTAGTTGATTTCAAATATTGTGAAAGTCATCCCAATGCAATAAAATCAAATTCAATCACACTCGTGATGACTTTTATTATCTACTTGCAATGAATCCCTTGATCTCAAGAACTTTTCTCGTACTTTTCTTCTTCAGAGTGGAGCCTGAGCATTATATTATTTTTGGATTGACTCAGAAGTTTCATCCATTCAACAACGCCGCCTAAAATTATCATGAAGTAAGTTAGCAGCTCAATGCAAGTATACATGTCAAGGACTAATGTGGTCAAAGAATATCGCATATTAATCTCATAAGAAAAGTATTAAGAATTATTTTGAAGGGTGAATCTATAGTTTACTAAATTTTTAAGCCTAGTTTAGTATGATAAAAAACAAGATATGGTTTTCAAAACTTCCACTTAAAAGCGAAAATAAAAGATAACATGTTTGGAAAAGCTGAAAAAATAATGGCAGATAAATCTACTTGTTCTTCAAGGTATGTGAGGCTCAAGCTCTTGTGATTTAGGTAGTGCAGTGATTTGAGGTTTTGATAGACTTTCCCCAACTTGATTGTTGTCACCAGTGAAAGAAAGTCCTCCTTATGCTTATTTCTAAGTTAAAAGAAGGCTAGAATCCCTGAAGTTGAGGCTTCCTCAATCCCTACAGCATCTCGCATAGTAGTTTTGATCCTCTTCTAGGTTGCAAAACCTAGATGCAATATGCGTATTATTTTCCAGATTTTGTGGTTAACCATTTCATTCCTCTTTGCAATGGGTAATATTCACATATCACAAAATATGCTAACATCCTAATTGATCGAAGAATGAGTAAATGAATCTTTATGATCAAAACAACAACAAAAAGTCTTGTTGACTCAAGAAAACAATACAAAAAAAAAATCATCGGAGTAAATCATAAAACACATCACATAAATCACAAGGGCATGAAAGAAGTTTAGTTATACATGATACAAACAACCAAAAAACATCCCATCAAAAACATTATTGCAAGGAAATTAAGAAGAAAATACTTACATAATTACTTGTTCCCCCCCTCAACAACATTCAATTCCTCTCTTATACAATAACCTCTCAAAATATAAAAGAAAAATATAAAGAAAAAGGAAGAAAAAACCCTTATGACCTAAACCCTAACAGAGGAAGATAAAACCTAGAGAAAACTCTAAAAAACCCTCAACTTTAGTGCCCAAGCTGCCTCTAGATCTCTCAACCTTCCAAAGAATGCTTTTATTTGTGCCCTAGCATCCCCTTTTAAAGATCCAACAAAATTGGTGTGAAAATACCTTCTAAATTTGGAATTGGAGATCCAGCAACATGGCCATGCCTGAAACCAGCATGTTCATGCCTGAAACTGGCGTTCTGACAATGACTTTATATATGCTTAAAAATATAAGTAATAAATACTACTGCTAAAAGATTTAATTCCTCAGTAACTCTACCAAAACTTAATAACAGTGGTAGATTCGATAAAGATGGATGTAATAAATATTCAATAATTGTAAAGTCACACTTATCAACGCAAGTATATGTATCCCTCAAGTAATATAGGGCTCTAATAGAGTCCTAGATATTGATCCCATAGGGAGTAATATTAGAACTACGAACTAAGATTTTAGAAAAGCAATACTTTAATCGTAACAATGAAATTCAATTTGCTTATCTGTCACTAATAGGCAATTGAAATAAATATGTAATTTTCTTAATAACTCTTAAATAACTAATTATTCCAATGAGGTTTTTAATGTGATATTTAATATATAAGAAAACATCCTTCTCCTTGTCAAGAAATTATAGATAAAATGAATCAGTTTAATTTGTATTGTGCCAAATAGGAGCATACTTATTCTTTACCCTTTGGTCCAGACATAAAGAACATTGACTAATCCTACACTTATTTACTGAATCTGCGGCTAGGCTGGGAGGATACCGGCTCTCACTTTGGAGTTCCCACGTTCCCCCTCACCTGAGGGCTAACATCTACACTTCAACACCCAAACGAGAGGACCGAATTGAAAATTTTAGTCTGTCACTCTATCTCCAATTCTACGCCTGATAATTTTATTTCCCTATTTATTTGCACCCAATTTCCAAGGGCTTTGACCCCCCTGAATCTTGGATGCAATCTTCACTTTAGTTGTAAAACTCAACATATTTTAACAAATCAATTGGCCAGATTGAAAATTCAAATCACCATTTCACAAATCTCAAGATAAGGAGAAAGACAGAGAAAACTACTCAGATCTCATGGGGAAAACACAACAAAACTCATAATTTATATATAAAATCAAAGTCATACAAACTACAACAAGTAAATAAACTTATCTCTAATTTCTCCCCAAGAAAACTCCTCGAAGTTCCTTTGAATCTCTTCATTTCTTTACGACACACAAAATTCCTCTTCAAAACTGCAAGGATGAAGAAATCTCTCACTTTCCCTCCACTATTACAATCTCTCGAAGAATTCCTCACAATTTAGACACTCTAGTAAATTCTCTACACACTAATGAAACCTTTCTAACCTCCAAGACCTCCAGGCTCTCTTCAATTTTCGGCCAAAATCTTCTTTTAAAGTTGTAGATGAGCTTTTCCAAGAGTTGCCTAAGCACCCCTACAAAATACGTCCTCATACAATGCCTCTCGCCGTCGGCGGCCTTGAGCGCGCTGTCAGCGGGCCTTCCAAGTGAATTAATTCTGGAGTCTCGAGAAAATCTCGTTCGTAGGCGCTGTTGGGCTCGCCGTCGGTGCCCTAGTTCAATTCTTTACATTTTGGTCCTTTTCGTTCCAAATTCGCTCCTTTCTGCATCTTTTTGTTCAAATGACCCTAATTCATTATTCCTGCAACAAAACATCAAAAATATATTTCTTTAAAGTGCAATATCATCAAAACAGTATAAAATAGGTCTGAAAATCTCCACATATTTTCCTTTGGTCAATACATCTAATCAAGACACATTTTGAAGAGATCCCAAGGCACCTCTTGGAAAACTATAAAAGAAAGAAGAGAGGAATTAGAAAAGAGTCCTGAAAATATTGGCAAGTTTTAAATGTTCTTTTCTGGGGAGTTAGCTTGGAGAGATTTTCAGGACCCACTTTCATTTACTTTATCCTTTTTTTTATTTTTTTTTGAGTGATTGTAAAAGAGGAGATTCAAAGGAACTTCAAAAGTTTGGTGGAGGACTTGAGATAAGTTTTTATCTTTTTATTTTAGACTACTTTTGGTTTTAATTGAGACTTGTTATTGGTTTGACAATGATTTTTTTCTTTTAAACTAAAGTGTAGTTTTATTTTCTCCATGGATTTTGAGTAGTTTTCTTTATCTTTCTTCTTAAAATGATAAGTAATTAAGTTTTGGATAGAAGTTGTGGAGAGTATTGATCTTTAATGTTAGAAGAAGTTGTGATGATTTAAATCCATGCACTTCATTTACTTCTTGATTTGGCCAATCCAGATGTTAAAATTTATTGTGAGAACATGTAAGAACTGAGCTGGTATTGTCTCAGTTAGCAATTGGAAAGAATCACATGAGGTTGTATGAATGAGAATGAAGTTCATATAATTGAGTGCAAATAAATAGGAAAATATTCATTAATGGGTGTAGAGTTAGAGGACTTTAAAGTGACA
The DNA here is from genome assembly GCF_001263595.1 of Phalaenopsis equestris. NCBI lineage: Eukaryota > Viridiplantae > Streptophyta > Magnoliopsida > Asparagales > Orchidaceae > Phalaenopsis > Phalaenopsis equestris. Next base: position 55,548 of record NW_018165720.1, on the reverse strand, counting down.
GGTTAAAGCCCCCAACTTGGTTTATTATTTTAGGTTCTGATACGAGAATGTTAGCCCCCAGGTGGAGGGAATCGAGGGAACTCTAGAGTGAGAGCTAGTATTCCCTGCTTAGTCGGTCTTCAAAACTATTCAAACTTTAAATTATCCAATATTCTTTATAGCATCTCTAAGAAGGGTAAAGAATATTATTGCTCTTATTTGGCACAACACATTTAACATAATTCACAATTTTGACACAACACAATTTACATACTTTCACAACGAAATTCCTATGCTTATTACTGATTCATGATAAGAAGAAAAATATTTTCATATTAAATACTTTTCTTCTACAAAAACTTTAGTTATCTTTTTACTATTTCATTAAAATATCAAAAATACCAAAAATATTTTAATTTTAAAATTACTACAAAAATCATTTTTAGTTTAAGTAATTATCTTTTTAAAAATAGAAAAACTTTCTAAAAAGTGCATATTGTGGGTTTGATATTCAGGTCTTGATATTCAGGTCTTAATCAAAAAGTTCTATATTGCTTGATAACGATATATAACGTAATACATTAAAGCAGTAGTAAATTGCTGAAGTGAAATGACAATAAATAAACTGTAAATGCGTACTTGTCTTCTCATTGCTCTCGCTAAACTGTTAGCACTCATAATCATGTATATTTTTTAAACTAAGTACAAGCACTACATGAGTAAGTAGTATTGAAGCCTTAATGGTTTAAGTTCAAAAGAGAGCACAATTCATAACTTGGCGGGAAGGTTTTAAGGGATGAATTTCTTGAACAAAGCATAATAGGTTCAATTGTTCTTCAAAATACCCAAAATATTATAAAACTGTTCAGGGCATAGCCCTAAAAAACTTTTAAGAATCCTTTAAACTGTTTCAAGTTCATTTTAACTTATTATGTTGTTGAGCAAATCACCCTGAAGTTCATTAGGTTTAAGTTGTGCTCAATTCTATACCTCAATTGATCCATGAGAGAGGGGATAGGCAGGTTTAAGCTTGTAGTGTTTAAAGGGGACTAATTATTATTTATCTTCCAACTAATCCTCGAGTATATTTAGATTAAACTTAGCTCACTACAAAGCCCAAATGACACTGGAGGTAAATGTGTAATTTTGGAAAAAGGTTGTTGTAAAGAAAAGTTTGATTCTTATTAGAAGCTCAACTTATAACTCAACCATTAGTTTGGGACTCTAGATTAGTTAATTATCAACTTTCCAATTCATGTCCCAAACATTTAGATTATTTAGGTTAACTTTTTCTTCCAAAGATTAACAATTTGAATAATTACAATTATACTCTTTTTTTAAAAGTTGACATTGATTGGTTTCTACCTCTTAACCTCATGTTTCAATCACTTTAGAATGTTGCTTAGGATCAAAATATTACCCTTTAAGCTTTTAAACCATCCTAAATTTTAATTATGGGTGAAAATGTGGAAATTACAATTTTGCCTCTAAGGCTCTTATCTTCATAAATATTCTAAATTGCTTTTAAATTAATTTATATGGGCTTGAAAGTTTGTTGACCTATCTCTCATAAGTTAATTGAAATACTAGAGAAGAAATCATATTTTTCAGATTTTTATTTTATGTTTTATAACTATTTTATTCCAAAAATGGGAATTTCCAAAGTTAATTCATTTGATCAATCAAAATAAAGTTTTTGTCCTTAAGAGAATTATTAGAGGTTCAACTACGTCAGAGGACCACTTGGGTCAAATGTCATGAATTTTTTTAATTTTATTTTAATTTTTATAATTATTTGTTTATTTTGGTGGTTAATTATATAGAAAATACATTTTATTATAGAAAATAAATTATATATTTTTCATTGATCCCCCTAGCTTCAAGGAACTTAGAGAAACTTATTTTATATTTTGTTAATATTTTTTTTATAATTATTTTAGTGAAGAAATTAGAAAAAATACATTTTAGGCATTTTAAAATACAAAACTATATTTAGAAAATTAGAAAAAATATTCTAATTGATCTCAAGTGGTCAAAAAATAATTTGTGATATCTTGGTGCTTTTTTGTATTTTGGTGATTTTTTAATTACTTTTTATTATCTTTAATTTGAAAATTAGCTTAAAAATGAATTTTTTATTATATCACAAATTTTATTTTTCTTGGGTGCCCCTGGTCACAAGGATCACTCCAAACCACTTTTCAAAATGTTCTTCAATAAATTTTATTTATTAAAATTATTTTAGTACAAAAATCCCATTTATCTTGAAAAATACACTTTGATGTTCAAATTAATTTATATTAAATTCAAATTTTTGGAGAGGCTTCCAATGGTCATTTTCTTCAATATGGATCAAATTTTATGATTTTTTAGATTATATTTTATTTATTTGATTTTTTATTCATTTTAATGGCTCAAATTAGAAAGTTACATTTTAAAAATATTTAAACTTTGGTTTTATTTTTGTTATATTTCTCTAACCACAGTGAACCTACCAAAATAAAGCTCATATTTTTTTTATTTTTATTTTAATTTATATAATTATTTTATGCAAAAATAATGACTTAACTTTGGAAATTCAGGTTTACCATGTTAGGTGTGTTCTCTGACTTTGGAAAAATTAAGGAACACTCTTAATCACGTAGAGAAAAAACCAACTAAATTTCATATTATGATGATTAATATTTAATTATTGATGATTTAATTAAGGTTTAGAATATTCAATTAATTTAAAAAATATAAGGATAATAATTTTTTTGTTTAGTCCACATGATTCTTCTCTGTTCACTGAGCACAGGGTTATTTTTATTTTATTTTTATGATTTTTCTATACCAAGTTATTAATTTTTGAAGTTTTTGAATTATTTAAAACATTAAATAGCTGATTTCCTCCTTATCTGAGTCTGCGCTGACTAGATCATTGATCTATCGAAGACCTTGAATTGCATTTTGATTTGGCACCGCCATCCACGTCAGCCGCCACACATCCCACCTTTATTGCTTCATCTCCTCATCCAACGCCATATGGTTTGTCCGTCGGATACACGCACGATCGGACGGCTCCTGGTCATCATCCCCAAATGGCCTAACATGTAAACCTTTCGCTTTCTAATCTTAATTTCTCCATAGATTCTCAACTAAACCTTGCAGGATTTGTTTCAATTCTTCATCTAGGTGAGTCGAACACATCAATGCGGTTACATGTACATGAAATTAAACTTTTCTTCATAAAAGCCCAATGGGTGTTTTGCTTCATACCTTTGTCCAAGAGGTGTAGCCTCAATTGGATTTGTTCTTGAGCTTAGTTGTGAGCTGGAAAACCTCCTCTAAAAGCCAATTTGATCAGGAGTTGGGTTTGAGTATGAGCTTGATCGAGGGTGGCAGGGGTCTAAACTTGAGCTAGGTTAAAGGGCTCTAGGGATGAGAATTTTAGTGGGGAACTTCCTTTCTTGCTCTGGTGAAGCTCAAGAGTCAATCAATTTATGAAATTGATTGAGTTCCAGGTATGATTGTGAAAAGCTCTAGATTTCAGGTTTGAAATTTGGTCTGGAGAGTTGGAATGAGGACTGAAAAATTGTGGGGATGAGCTTCTTTGGGTTGCTAGGAGGTTTGGAGAAATTTTGGCAGAGTTTAGCTAAGGTTTAAGCACTCTTCATACTTTGGTCGTGGGAGGTCTCCTATTTATAGAAGAGGCTATGATTGCCATCGGGACAAGCCATGGTGGTAGGGGAGCTACTTATGTGGAGGGAAGAGGAGCTGTAGTGGCCGATTATGCTGAGCCAGCTCAGGTGGGTGGAATTTTGGGTTTTCTCTTTGGGGAAGCTCTCGGGCATGGTGTTTTTTGGCTTCAGGGTGGTTGTCCGGCCATGGTCAGATCACCTTCAAGCTCAGGGAAGCCAGAGAGGCTGAGTGGTTAACTTAATTTTGTCCCAAGATGGCTCCAAGGCTTTGGTCCAAGGGGGAAGTGAAGTTTTGGCAAGTCGGTTATGTTTGGGATCAAACCCTTTGTCCAAGACTTAGGCTTGGTCCCAATGTGGTTAAAGGTTTTTGTCTAACCCTAAAGTAAGTTTGAGTGAGCTTAGATGGTTGACTTGGGCATGGAGTAAGGATTTAAATGTTGCATGGAAGAGGTAAGTTCAAGTGAAGGAGGGAGAGGGAGTTGTCACCTCCACTTGCCAAATTTGGTATGTTTGACCCATGATGCCCATTGATGGCTTCATGAGGCATGACATGCTAAGTGTGAGGCCATGGGGATGTTTCATGTAAAAGGACATTTGGATTATATGATTTTTAAATAAAAAAAAATCAATATGCCCATTTTGGATAAAGTTTCATGTGTATGAATGGTATGATTGTTATGATGCCCATGATGAATATTTTTAAATTGAAATGGGATGATAAAGATGAGTTTTTGTAATGTAGGCTCAATTTGGTCCTTTTCAAATTAATTCCACTGGCCTTTAAAAATGTTCATGTAAATGGGCTTTTTAAATATGCATAAAGAATTTAATTTTGAAATTGATCATGGGCTAATCAAATGGGCTTGAATTTGATTTGAATTGGATTTAGACATGATGAATTATGACGTGGATTTGGAATTTGGGGACTTTGAAATAAATTTGGTAGAAATTGGGGGGTAATTTGAGGATTTTTGGCCTTTAAGAGCAATTTGGGGATTTTAGCCAATTTTGGTGGATTTGGGCACAATTGGAGGCATAGGTGGTTCAAATTAATTTTGTGGATATTTAGGGTGAATTTGGAGATTTTAGGGATTTTTGGGATATTTTAAGAATTTTGGGGAAATTGTAGTGTCTTAGTCAGTTTGGATAGTTTGAAGTGGTTTGTCATGACTTTTGGAGAGAATTTGAGGATTTGGGCCACTTTTGGAATTTTAAGGTTTCAAGGGCATTTTGGTAATTTTGGGAAAGTTAGGGGCTAGAAGGCTAAAATTGGGTGTTTAGGTGGTATTGAAGGCTATTGGATATGCCAATCACAAGGTTACCTTTCTTTGAGCCATGGTACCAGAGGGGAAGCTCATTTTGGATCCTTCATGTGTGGGTCCTAGCCACCCTAGCCAAAGGGCTAAGGGCTTGGGGGCCACACACATGAGTTTCTAAAAGAGCAAAGGGAAATCAATGGGTGCAGTTTTAGGTTTTAGGACAAGTGGGGAATTGTGATGTGCTTGAGTGTGTGAGAGATCAAACCTTAGCCACCCAATGTTGCCCTAAGTTCAACAGTCCTATCGGGACTCATCCTTGAATTCTCACATGTTGGTCTCAACCTTCCAAGTGATGGAAGTTCATCATCATCCATGTGAGTTACAAAAAAAGCAAGGAAGTGATTTGAATTTCTACGTAGGTGGGTTCCATCTCTAGTCTTCTAGGATAGTCAAAAAGAAATTCATCTGACTAGATCCTAAGTACTAAAAGGAAAGAAAGACCTCACCAAAATTGAGGTCAACATGGACTAACATCCTAACTAAGAAGAGAAAGGTTAAACTAGAGAAAAATCATGATTTCGTGTCAAGAGGGCTGTAACTCTTACTAGCAAAGGAGGATGTTATATTCTATTGAAGGAGGTCTTATATTAGTTCTCAAAAATATGGGATGTCATGTCCCTATCTCATTAGGAAGGAATGGAAATGGACTTTCATTCTAACTAAGAGTAGAATAGGTAAGCTAAAAGAAAGCCATGATTCTGTGTCAAGGGAGTTGTAGATCCTACTAGTAGACGAGAATGGATGATATATTCCATTGAAGGATGTCTTATACCAATCCTCGAAAATATCGAAGAGCATGTCCCTATCTCATTAGGGAGAAATGTCGATGGGCTTACATCCTAATTAAGAGGAGAACATTTAAGCTAGAGGAAATTCGTGGTTGTGTGTCAGGAGGGCTGTAGCTCTTACTAGCAGAGGGGGAAGTTGTGCAAAAATTGCACAAGAAAGGTGTAGTCATAAATTGTTACGAATTCTTAAAGTTTGTTGGGTATGAGCCACCCGAGGCAAATTACACCTTGCCCATAGTTGGTTTTAGTTGGTTGTGTTGTTGAATTTTGATTTCATGTCACTTCGTGAAATTTTGACTATTTTAGTTAATGTTAGATTTTAGTTTTGCCCACGAGTGCTTGCTTTGGCCTTTCTGAACCTGCACGAGAAGTTATTAGTGACATAAGACTGATTGTAGCAAAAGGGTACCTAACTCCATTCATGCACAAAAGAGATGTCCACAATACATCAGTGATAATGTCATAATATCAAATATGTCTGATGTTACATCAAAGATAACGTCCTTATAACAAGGACACCAAAAAACATCAAACATCATCCATATCATGTCTCTGTCCATGTGAGCCGTACTAATCCTTTGAGTTCCCCGTTTTACAGCAATCCTTTTCTACTACAGGTCTATTGCGGACACCTACCACTTCGAGGTAAGCCCTCTTGAGCCTCTTCAAATGGTTCATGAGCTTCGTGGAGCATGTGTATTGGGTTGGATTTTAGGGTTTGGGCTTAGGTTAATGAGTTGGATCTAACCCAAAATTTATTCCCTAATGGAATTTAATAATCCTCATAATTAATTAATTAAGAGAATTTTAGGGGTTGACCCCATTTTGTGAATTGAGTTCACCACATGGTATGATGTCAGGACCTTGTTGGGTGAGGTTTAATTAGATGAGAATGTGGTCAATTGATCAATAGTTGACCAAAATTTGACTAGGCCCAATTGATCCCAACCATCCCATAGTATCACCAAATGTTGGGATCAAAAGGGCGTACTAAAGTTTAGTGTTGATTTTTTAAGTTTGATGGGGTTAAGGAGGCCTTTTGTGAGGTGAAGGATCCATTTAGGTAGACCCCTCTCCCAAAGTGAATTTCATGGTTAAAGTGGTCCCTAGGGTTGATAGGAAGGCTTCTAGGGTTTTAGGTTTATCTGGGTGACCTAGAGCATGCCTTGCCCATAGGGATCAAATTGGGTCTATCACTAGATCAAAACCTTAACTCAGCTCAACCAGGAGTAGAGGGCTTGGGCTTGCCCTGAGGAGGCCCAAGAAAGCACAACCCTGGTCTAAGGGTTATCTGCAGGGTGGGTCCTCACAAAAGTGAGGTCAACAACGAGCAACCAATATGTCATCAAAAAATCCAACATCCAACACGAATCTCAAGGCATGATACAAATTTTTGGGTGATCTTTTGAAAAAAAATATATTGAAAGTTCAATTAAAATTTATCCAAAGCTCCAATTTCAACATACTTATCGTCAAACTGACTGACTCGACAAAGTGGACCAAATGATACCAAAATTTTTCCAGTTCAAGTGAAATAAAGCTCAAATCAAGCCATTAAATCATTTTTTTAATTTTTTCAGGCATATTTGGAAGGACAAATGAATGTCAAATAAGGTAAACATATTATCAAATGAACAATCTTAGTAAGAAGAATCCAACAAGCTCAAGATTATTCATATTTGACATTTTTAAGACACTCAAATGTTCACTAAATGCCTTATGATCAAGGGAATCTCTCCGGGTCATCTAATCAGAGGGTTAATATTCCTTCATTAATTGCAACAGGACTATATAAAGAGAGCTGCTTCTCTCTTGAGGGGGAAGAGAGCTTGAATCCTGAAGAGACTGAAGCTTAGAGAATGAGCTGAAGTTGCCTTTTACTCCTGTAGTCGTCGATCACCACCAACCACTATTGACTACCACTCACCGACCATCATTGACCACCATCAATTGCAATCCACTCCTTATGACAGAGCACCGTGTGAAGCAAAAACTAATGTCACGGAGTCACAAAGCAACCTGCAAAGTGGTGCATCATCCTGAAGAGACTGGAAATGATGAAACTCACATGCTTGTGCATCAATCGAGTACCTCTCAGCTCCGACCCTCGCGTCCTACAGACAACATTATAATTTACAACTCGTCCTACATGATCTATAGCTTGTGTAGCTCTCGACTCAGGCCCTCGTGACCTACGATGTCATTACAACTCACAACTATGCTAAGATGACCAACAACAGCCTACGTGATCCACTGCTGTTGACCTCACTTTTGGTTGAGGTCTAGAAAACTTCTTTAGTAGCCTAGGTCTAGCCATAGGACTTTCCTATTGACTAGTCTTAGAAAATTAGAAGAGGTACCCCACCATTAGAAATTCAAAAAAACTTTTCTTTTTACTCAGTTTGAAATTCCACATATTGATCTTAACCTCTAGCATTTGGTAGGTAAGATCATTATAAGAGAATTCAAGAAGAGTCCCTATAGGATTACTTGGCTTTAGGGTCAACCCTGGAACTAGGATACACCATATCTTCACAATATATTAATCCATGGTTCA
>NW_018165720.1:25090-31213 GCF_001263595.1 Phalaenopsis equestris | reverse complement strand
GCAATCAAATAAAAAAAAAATGTCTCCCTATGATGGGAAAACGTACAACGACAGAGGAGACGAGAAGACAGTGAAATATCAGATGAGAGAAGATGAAGAAAATCATGCAGAAGAAATATCTTCCCCTAAATTATCGCCAAGACATGTTTTTGAAACTCCACAATCTAAAACGGAGAGACCTTTTAGTAAAGGAGTTCACAACTTTGTTTGACCACTCAGCTCAAGTGTGATCTGACAAAGCCTGAGAAGAAATCATTAGCAAAATATCTTCGGGGTTTCAAGCCTAGTATCGACAATTTGGTGCAGCTACTGCCGTACTGGACGCTGAAGGATGTTCAGACATTGACATTGAAAGAAGAAATGGAACAGAAACAGAAGCGAAGCCAGGCATCCATCACCTGCCAGACACCCAAAGTTGGAGATACCGGCAAGAGCATGCCGCAGAGGGTTGAGAAAATTAGTTCGGAGGGAACAGAAACAGAAGCAGAGCCAGACATCCATCATCTGCCAGACACCCAAAGTTGGAGATACCGGCAGGAGCATGCCGCAGAGGGTTGAGAAAATTAGTTCGGATGCGGATAAAACCACCTCTAGTGAGAAGAAGTCGACAACAGTGTTCACTAGAAAATGCTTCAAATGCCACAGGTTTTGACACATAGCCTCTAGTTGCTCGACGAGCAAAGTTGTATCTTTTACTGAACAGGGCGCTGTGGAAGAGTTGTATCTTTTAGCGAGGAGCAGTAAACTGAGGATTAGGATGAGGAGCATTAGCTTCCATCAGATGAGGGAGAAACACTTGTGATTTGACATATTTTGCAGGTCGAGGTCACGAGGGATCCGCAGTAGCTTCGCCACATCATTTTCTACACTCACTGCACAATGAATAAAAATGTATGTGGTTATATCATTGACACTGGTAGCAGTAAGAATATAGGACTAATGACTCAGAGTCATTCCCAGTCATATTCACTGAGGTAGCTGAAGATGCAAAATAGGGTCAGCATTGACCGACAATGTCTAATAGAGTTTTAAATAGGGAGTCATTTGCAGAACAAGGTATGGTATGATGTGATCCCCATGAATGCCTGCCACATTCTGCTAGGAAAATCATTACAATTTTACCGGAAGACGCAGTATGATGGATTCAAAAACACGTATTCCTTCACCAGGGATGGCAAGCGCTTCATTCTACTTCCTTCGATAGCGCTCGAGGAGATAGGAGCTCTTACTAGCAGAGTAGCGGGATCAGTTTTAGTGACAATTGGTTCTCTAGCATCATGGTCACCACCATGCAAGAAATTTTAGTCCCAGAAGATCGGACCAAGATGGATGTGTGCTCACAAATGCTTTGGGAGGCAGTACAGTCGACAGTGGGATCCAGGTGTTCCCATGATTAAAGACAAGGGGCCAGAAGCTTCAACAAGTGAGGTCGAAGCTCCTTCAACCCCTGAAGCTGAGGGCTAGGGATAGGAACGACTGGTTCTCAAGGAAGGGGGGGCTGCCTCCCCCTTCTTCTTCTTCCTTCATTTCCTTTTCCTCCTTTCTTTTTTCCTTCATTTCCTTCTTTTCTTATTTTCTTTTCTAGGGCTTGCCTATTTTAAAACCTTCACTAAAACTGAAATCTGATTTTTATTCTCCTTCTTCTAATTTAAAGCATTTCCTAAAGTCTTTCTCCTAATTTAAAACATTTCCTAAAAGCATAAATCCCGATTTTATTCTCTTTTCCTAATTTAAAACTCTTCTCAAAATCTTAGACATTGACTTTATTTTTATTCTCTTTTTTATTTTAAATGTTTCATATAATAGGCCACGTCTCTTTATAAATAGTAAATGTTGGAGTCAGGGGTTGATTTTTAGATGAAATCTGAATTTAGTTTGTCTAAGCGTTTTTTTTCTTGAGGATTGTATTTGATGTCAAGGTAGTGCTCCGTCTTTCCCTTGTCTGAGGTGGTGATGACCTCCATGAGTATGAGTGGTGCTCCGACTGTATCTCGACCCCGCCAAGATACTTACATATCCTTCCGCTCTACCTGTTGTTGTCCATACGACAACTCTTTTACGACCTCTCTGCTGCTCTTCCAGGTTGCCGCCAGCCCTCCTGCGGCCTCCCTGCTGCTCTTCCAAGTTGTTGCCACTTGCCAGCTTATCTAGGTTGCCTCCCCATGCACGGTTGCCCTTTCAGGTTGCCGACAACTCTCTGCAGCCGCCTGCCGCCCTCCCTGATCGCCGCTCGTGCACTCCCTACTCGCCGAACTTATTATTACTTTGTTTGTTGACTTTTTGTTGTAATGTTTGGTCTATGTTTTGATTTATTTTTTATCTTTTCCTTTTCTTTTTTGAGTCATTGTTGTAACCGCCCGTTTAAGTTATTATTAATATTATTAACTTTATGTCTTGCGTTGTGATTTCGGTTAACTCCGGTGTCACATCATATTTACAATAAGCTCCCAAAAGTGCTAAATGTCAAAGTAACAACAGTTGTTTGAAATTTAGACAAAATCAACTCACTCTAGATTTCACCCTGACAACTATGATGCAATTTTATTGATAAATTTGCGGCTCAAATTGATCATATGTCAAAATGACATGCTTTATCTAATTTGATTATTTTTTTCACTTGTTTTAAACATTTTTATTATTACCATTTACACTAAAACAAAATTGACCAACTTCCAATTAGTTGCAATATAAAAAAACAACAACAATTATTATAATTTGATCTAACTTCAACTCGCCTATCAAAGAAGCAATCTTACCATCCATATTGGAAGCTAAACCACCACCAAGCACCAAATACAGACTATCTCTAACCTAACAACAAGTTCATTATTCTTCATGTCTTGCAGTTTGATGTCGAGAGGCGCGAGACCGACACGAGGATAGAGATCTGCTGCGCCGCAAAACCGGGGCTGCTGTTGTCGACTGTGAACACGTTGGAGGCGTTCGGCCTCGACATCCAGCATTGTGTTGTCAGCTGCTTCAATGACTTTGGGTTGCAGGCTTCTTGCTCTGAGGTAATAACAACAGTTCAGATTGTATAATTCTTCAATATCTGTTATATAATAGCAATATTTACATATATGTCATACAATTCTTATTTATTTACATTTATAGCACTCTAGCTTTATAAATGGTATATTTGTAAATGATATCTAAATCAAAATTTGATAGAACATGGAGCAGAGAACAGTGATGAACTCTGAAGATATAAAGCAGGCTTTGTTCAGGAATGCAGGCTATGGAGGAAAATGTATGTAAGAAGAAGATGATGGGAGGTGAGATTTGTTGGAGGAGAATAACTGTGAGCAGTGCTTGGCTGGGTTTTCTTCATAATTACTGTATTAAGTTAATTAATTGGGTTTTAAAGGGAGGGAAGAGGTGATTAATGTGTTAATTACTTTTGCTGATCAATTATTGATTACCTTTTTTTGATCTATGTGTTGGCATTCTGGGACTCTTCTATGTCTGTATTACCTGTTCATCAATTTTTTAATATGGAGGTGATTAGTTTATTAAATTCCCTATAATTCTTTCATTGGATGCTAATCTGTCTATGTAAAGCTTAGATTCTTGGGCTTAGTTGTAATGACATTAATTTACTTTTTGGAATAGGGGTGTAATTGAGTCAAACCGACTCATGAGTCAGCTCGATAAGTGGCTCATGAACTGAGCTCGATGAGCTAATAAGCCAAGCTCAAGGTCGCCTCGACTTGACTCGTTAGCCCTCGAGTCTTCTCTTTTCAATATATATATATATTAAATTTAAACATTTTATCTTTAAAGTAGTAAAAATGCTTAAACAAAATTATATTTCATATTTTGTGTTTTATTATTATTATTTATCTCATAACTGTCCATTCTATTTGTCATTTTATTGTAATATTATCTTAGATTAATATTATTTTATTTTTTTATAATAAACAAGCCATTAGCCAATTCTAACTCGTAGATTTAAGCTCAAGCTTGTTGAGAAAATTAGGGCGAAAAAAAATAGTAATCGACACAAATCCAGAAGAACACACAGAGATTTAACGATGTTTGACAAAGATGCTTACGTCCTTGGGAGCAAAGCGGCGAATTTCACTATTTCAGATGAGTTTAGTTCATACTCATAGGTTATACATCATATATATAGAGAAAACTCACAGATAAAATTACTAACACGCCCTCGCTCCCCCCAACCCACTTATTTCCAAGAGACACACATCTTCACTCCAAGAGACACTCATCTTCATTCCATGAGACACACCTCTTCAATTACAAGAGACTCCAAATTTTCCCAGCGTCTATCCCTATATGGTATATGAGCCATATCATAACAAAGCTCAAATTCAATAAAATTCATCATGCTCAAGCGGAGGGTGGCTCGCGACTTGACTCTCTTACAATCCTAATTTGGAATGATGTTTGGGGAGTTCTTACAAACATAGCACACAACTCTTACCTATTTACATAAAATTTGTTATTTATTTTTATACAATTTTGTTATCATAAACCTATCAATAAAAGAAAGAAAAAAAAAAAAAGGTTTTTAAATATGGCAGCAGGGTAGGTATTAGATATATAAACATAAAAGAATTGTATGGAATGCATGTATATGCCTTATTTTTATTTGGATATTTTGGAATAATTACATAAAAACCACCCAAAATATTTGTATTTACAATCTAACCGTCCACTTTTTTTTTTGGTTTCTCCAAATTGATATATTTACACGTGTCACGATCAAACTATTGAGAATTTGATAAAAATAAAAAAAAATGGCTTTGTGTTTAACCATGAATTTTGATATTTAGGCGAGATATTTTTGTCGAGCTTATTAGATTTATTTAGAGATGAATATAATATATAAAAAAATGATTAAAATTTATATTACATTTATCTTAAAATAAATTACAAATATACCAGATTCTGAAGCCCAACTGAATTTGAGGGAATAAATGAAAAATTATTCTAAAATAAATAATTTTTTTAGTAGACCAAGTTGGGGTCGGGGATGGGGACAGCCAGCATGGTCGAATGCTTACGCATCAACTTGGCCTGCTCTTTCTGGAGCAGGACGAAGCAAATATACTGGTCTTGGTTTTATTAGGCAATGGATTTTGGACTTGCAGGCTCCAATTATTTATTTATATATTTCGGTGTTCATATTATTGTCTGTCAAGTCTAACTAATATGCAAAAAAGTAATTTCATATAAAATTTTATTCTTAAGGGGGTTTATTTAGAGAAAAATATGTTATTAGCTTTTTTTTGGTATTTACTGTTAAGTTTTAAATTCTAATTAATACAAGGGAAATTTACATACAGACCACACAAGTCCTTGGTATTTGCATATCTAAGTCTTTAAAAATTTGATATTTATATTTATAACACTTTGGTGACATTGCCGTTTGCATAAAAAGATGCACTTCACTTTTAAGAAGTTAATGGAAGGATATTGTAAACGTCCATTATATAATCTGCACGAAAATTTACATGCAAACCATGCAATTTTGATATATTTACATGTACTTTAATTTTTACATATATATCACTTTATTTATGTATGGAGAAGTGCATTTCACTTTTTAGAAGTCAAACTAGTGATGCTTTCTTATGTAATATAAAATTTCCGAGGTTTAAATGCAAACATAAAGTTTAGATGTTTAGATATGTAAATTCATAGGAATTGGGTGGTATATGTATTATCTTTATATATATATATATATATATATTTTATAATTTGAAATAAAAAAGTCACATATTTGAAACATTACTATTTAATGCAAGGGTTGCTCGTGGATCCAATTTTGAACTAAGACTATTTCTACACTGGGAACCCATTCAATTTATCAATTTGCTTATTAAGGACATTTTATATTTATATATTTTCTTTTTTGAAAAGGCTTATTTAAATTAGAAAATATATTTCATTTGCATTTGTTCTACATAGGGCTGTCAAAAAAGCTCGTTGTTCGTTAACAGTTCGTGTTCGGTTTGTCAATGAGTTCGTGTTCGATTCGTTCGATAAGAAAACGAGATGAATGCAAAAATTTTTTTTTCGTTCGGTTAGTTAAACTAATCAAACACGAACAGCGATGCATTCATTCGTGTTCGAATCTTTATTGTTCGAAATATAAAA
>NW_018165720.1:22540-24990 GCF_001263595.1 Phalaenopsis equestris | reverse complement strand
GCAAACCCCACACCAAAAATAGTGCCGACAACTGCTCATGCAACTTCTGAGTCCAACCTCTGTGGCTCACACATCTCATTGCAGCTCACCACTGTCTTATACAACCTAGGTAGTACAAAACTTCTGAAACTCTTTACTACGATCACTATGACACTACGCTCTTAAAGCAACCATCTATGCCCTATCTGGTCAACTGTTGTTATAATTATCAACTACAACTTCTACAACTATTTGACCCTGCAACCACCATCTACAACACTCACGACGGACTAATACCTCCACAACAATGGATTATGACCATTGCAGTCTCCTGTCGCCAAAAACTACAACTAGATTACGGGTATACAACTTTATAATTCTATCTTTCCTAATTTTGGAGAAGAATGGACATGTATACATACAATTCATAGTGAATTATTTCAACTGGACTAAGCCCCGTGGTTTTATCCACATAAAAAGTTAAGGTGTCTTCTCCAGCTTACTTCTCTTTAATTCCCTAAGTGTGTGTCTTTTTTCATGCAATGCTAAGAGAATAAATAATCATAACTCTATCATTGTTAATCTTCTAGCACCCAATATATATATATATATATATATATATATATATATAATATGTTATTTTAATGGGCATTTACGTAGATAAATATCCAACACCTAAACTTTTCTTTTAAATTTATTCAACTTAAATCTCTTATATCACATAAAAATATCATTATTTTAACTTTTAAAAAATGAAATACATATTTTCATGGATAAAACAATGTGACATATTGGTAAAAATGGAAGTTTAGGCATTCCATATGTAAATACATAGAAAATAAGTGGTGTGTATGTAAATTTTCCTTTAAATACAGGTGACATAATATACCTACAATGTGTTTCAATCAATAACAGTGATCGTCCATCATGATGTAGATAATTTCTTACCTGCGGTCTGCGGATGATGGATGCAAGGTTGAGTCCCTACTTATATACTACTCTATTCTTATGTATGTATATGTCTCATTCTCAAACTTAAATTTTTACAAATATACCATCTTATCTATATACATAAAAATATTTATTTCACTTTTTTTTAAATTAAAATAGGAATGATTTAGATGTGATATTAAGATTGAATGATATAAACATAGAAAATCATTATTTTTCAGATATGTTAATATGTAAGAATTATTTAAAGCTTCATTATTTTTCTTGTATTGTTTTTTGTGCTTTTCAAAGCTTTTAGTGGTGTCTCCTAATTAATGCAATAATAATAAACTTACAGCAGTGAAATTGATCGGTTCGATGAGACGGACTCAATGGTACCAAAATTGGTCTAACCCGAGTCAGATCTAAACCCGAATCAAGTTGTTAAGCCTCTTTTGGAAACTTGGCAGATTTGGAGGTTAAACGAATTTCTGTTATGACATGATTACAATCTGATTGAGCGTATTGACAAGATGAATCTAACGAGCTCAAGATCGCTCAATTCCGACATCATTGAGGCAGTCAAATTTTTATCAAATATCACCTGATCAAATGGATCTCTCCAGACCGTCTGATCAATAAGAGGGACCAGGCTTAGCCTCCAACACCGAAGATCCGCCACCGATTCCAGCTGTTGTAACCGCCTCTATCTACCTCCAATCGCCGCCTTCTCTGTTACCTCTCGTCGCTGTCTCCGACACCTCCCGTCGCTGCAGCCTTTGGAACCTCCCGTCGTCGTAATATCCGACCAACTTGGTTGCCTCCGCATCGAGCCAACTCAGCCCGCTGTCGCCACCTCCACCTCCAACCAACTTTAGCCAGTACAACCACCAACCAACTCCAGTCGCCGCCTACGCCCATGTATGGCCGCCTACGCCCATGTATGGTCGCCCACGCCTCTTACTAACTTAAACCAACTCGGAGCATAGCCACTGAACACCAACTCTGGCCGTCACCACCCTCCTGCAAATGCTTATCAGGATTTTTCATAATAATCGAGATGTCTCCTCCTGCTTATCCTTCTTTTGTTTATCTTTCTTTTTTTATCTGTGTGTGTGATGAAGTCTCGCACAATGTTATGACGCTAAATGATTACCTACCGCGAACCGTATGGCACTTCAATTAATAATAATAATAATAATAATAATAATAATAATAATAATAATAATAATAATAATATAAGAAAAAAATATTTGTTTAACCTATAAATTAAATATATAATTTTATAAATTTAGTTATTAACTTATAAATCTTTTTTTATAAAAGAATGATAAATTTTTTAATTATAAATATTTTATTGAATACTTTATTTAAAATACAAATCATTAACAAATATCAATTTATAATAATTTAATTTTTAAAATCTATATAATTTATATTTTTCATTTTTAACATAAGAAATATTATAAAACTGTTAAATAAATAATTTAGTTAGAAATTTTCAAAATTAGTTATGTATTAACCTTTCATAAACATTTTAT
>NW_018165720.1:16394-21961 GCF_001263595.1 Phalaenopsis equestris | reverse complement strand
GCACTGTACCTATATATATATATATATATAACGAATATTACAGATACGTTTTTCCTTCTTCTCAAATTCATTTTAATCAGGCTCCTAATCCAAAATTAATACATGTATGTGCTCCTTTTTATAATTTCCCTCAAATTAATGCAATAACAATAATACAATATGAGAGTAGAACCAATCCACATTTACAAGCGTTGCTATATTGACCTAAGATTAAGATTTCTTTTTTTTTTAATTGGAAATTAAGAGTGTTGAAATTAGTTTCATAAACCTCTAAAAGAGAACTGATTTGTAAAAAATATAAAATTATATTCTTAAACTAAGTTTGATTAGTTACCGGAAAAAAAATATTACATCAGGACTACGAATGTAGAGCTACGTTTGGATTGGTGTTATAGGAATATCCTTCTGTATCATCGGAATATTCCATCAGCATTATTTGTGGAAAATGAAGTGTTATTGAAGTATTCCCCCCGCATTACTTGATTTAGGGTTATGTTATTCCAATAACATAATGGAAATTGAAATAACACGGGGAATATGTCAAATAACACAGCTCCAAATCAAGTAATGTGGGGGGTATATTCCAATAACACTGAAAATTAATCGAATAACACCACATAATACTCGAATAACAATTCATTTTTTACAAATGACGTTGATGGAATATTTCTATAAAACAGCGGAATATTCTTATAACACAAAGACTATGAATCTGAACGTACCTCTACGTTCGGAGTCCTGACGTAATATGTGTTCCAGTAATCGAGGGCATGTGTTTAATTGTGGAGCACAATTTTTACACCCCAAAGAAAACACAATATTAATTTAATCATGGGTTGATTTGCAGATTGGTAATTATTTTAAGAGTTTTATTATATTTTCTTGGTTGCCCAATTTATAATCATATGCTTTTTCTGTTGCACTGTAATATGATAAATTTTATCTCCCAACAACCCTTTGAATAGTAGCTTTGATTTGCATCTTTTTATTAATTATTATAAATTTGTAATTTTCCACTTAATACAATTTTTGTTGCTGTTTTTTTTTTTACAAATTGTGACAAATTCTTTATTGGATTGAGGATTTTCTTATATTATATGTTGAACTAATGCACTAAATTAAATTTAGAATATAAATAAAGTGGGCATTTTCGTACATAGCATACAATTCTCGTTAGATATAACTCATATAACATAAATGAGACATATGCTGGAGCGGAGCGGAGCCCACGAGCAGAGTGGAGCGGGAGGATTTGTTCAATCGAGAGAGTTTCATTGTGTGTGTTGGGGGTGTGGGGGCAACACCATGCGATTTGGTATAGAGGTAATTTAAGTAATTACATATTATACTATAGAGTTATATAGATGTCCTGTTTGTAACCTTAGATGAGATTCAATCTAGTATTTTGTACTCTTTTCTGAATATTGAAAAGAAAGTCGTTGCTCTGCTCCCGAGAAAGTACGTATCTTTGCCGAACCTAGTAATTCTTTGTGTGTTCTTCTGGATTTGTGTAGGTTCTTGTTTTTTTTCGCTCTAATTTCTCAACAATTCTTATTTACTTACATAAATGACACTTAAACTTTCATATTTATACACACAACACTCTAATTTCTAATATCTCATCAAAAATAACATTTTACTAAATTTTTAAAAGTGAAATGCATCTTTTCATGTAAAAGTTGATGACGGCAAAGTGTTATAAATGTCATTATGAAAGTTTAGGAGATGTAAATACAAAAAAATTGAGTGGTATATATGTAAATCTTCGAAAAAAAGGAGTAAAATTGTTATTATTGCATAGTCATTATTCGTTTGATCCAATTATATCCCCGAGCTATTATTTGATTATCAAATAATATTATTTATATCAATTATTAATACTCGTCTTTAAATTTCAAATATTTTAATTTGCTAAAATGTTTTTGGGTTGATCAACTAAAGTTCCGTTTGAGGCAGTTTATTTGGTGTAGTGGGCCGTTTTGAAAACGCACCAGCTTTGTTTGAGTAAACTACGTTTTGCCAGCTTATGCGTTTTCAAAACACTGAAAACATCATTTTCACACCGCACCTATCTAGGTGTGGTGGCAGCTTTCTGGCTGCGATTTGACTTTTCAAAAGAATAAAATTTTGTAATAGTCACTGCACCTAACTTATCAGCAGATTATTTTTAATCAGCTTATCACCAAATTATTCAATAAGTTGTAGCTGCCCCAAACATAACCTAAATTGAGAGATAAGTGCGATCATCTTTTAAGTTGTTTTGATTGCACGCCTAACTGACTAGATAGTTGCAATCATTCTTTATATATATATTTATTTTCATATAAATTTTTAACAATTACAATAAAAAGGAAATTAATTATTAAATGTTTTTTTATATATTTAACAATTTTTTTAATACACAATTCTCGGAACATACGACCAGAGAGAAACCATTGGCTAATTGGAAAAAAAAATTAGCCATTCTTTTGTTGGGTTTAATGCAGACAAAGTGAGATATTTTAGCGGTGAAAAGATAAAAAAGTTGTTTTGACAACTAGTGAAAGTCATACAAGGCTTAATGATGCAAAACATTTGAGAGAAGTGTGGGATCAAGGCTTTAATATCATGATATAAATCATAAAAGACATTTTTTTTATTTGATTGACTATGATATTAACTTGTCAACAAATGGCCAAAATAAAGCTTTAATAAAAGAAAGCACAATATAATTGAATATTTTCAATAGTGAAAATAAGATCATATTGTTGGGTGTGAGAAGATTTGTGATAGTAAAGTGATTATTTAGTGTTATAGTGTTGTACGAAAATCCATCACACACATATATAGTAGAAATAATAGGAAGATGCACCATGAATTTTTATGTGGTAAGCCCGAAAGGAAAAAATATCATGGGGTCTTAACCCAATTAAAATGATCCACTATTAGTTTGCCAATAAAAATATAAGCCCTTGATGTACAACCGGAAAATGTTTACATTTCCTCCAAGTATTTTTAGTTCACAGAAAATTTCATTATACAATGATCTGGTGCAATTGCTAGTAGGAGTTATCGATGGAGATGTGGCGTACGTCGTGCCTCATTTTCGGGCAACATCAATGTACGATATTCAAAACACCGCTCTGCTTCGCAAGATGGTTCATTATTTCGCAATTACGTCGTTACTCTGCATAGTGCTTCATTGCAAAGTACGTCGTTACACCATATGGTCCATTGATAACAACGATGAGGCGGCCGCTAATAATGGTCGACGGTAGTCGACGACCGATGGTTGACGGAGTTTGGGTGCTACGAAGGCATGAAGCAATTGTAGGGCCTTCAATTCAGAGCAACTTTGAAAATTGGCTCCTTCTCCTCTTGATTCGACTAAAGTTCTAACCCCCTTCATGAGGGAGCAGGGATCTACTTATAGATTATGGAAGTGAAATCTTTTATAAATAAGGTAAGAATTTGAACCACTCCATCAAATGGTCCAAAACGATTCCTTTGATCGGACGACATTTTATGAACATTTAAGTGTCCTAACAAAGTTGGAATTGAGTGATCTTAGGTTCATTGGATTCATATTCTTGATGTCTTTGGTTTGACTACAAGCTTGTCATATGTATAATTAATTTGATATCTAATTAACCACAAAATGCTTCCAAGGATAGTTTAATGGCTTGATTTGAGGGGTTGATTTGATTCAAATTGGATCAATTTTGGTGTTATTGAGTTCATCTCATCGAGCTAGTCAGTTTGATTATAAGTTTATTGAAATAAGAGATCTTAATAATTTTTAATTTAAATCAGAATAATTCTAACTCTAAAAAATCTCATGATTATTGTGAACAGATAAATTTGTTGATGATTCATTAGTTGAAGATGAACTATACCTGGAGCCAGTTCAGAAAGACATTGAGCCAATTTTTAAAGTTGTTCAGGACCGAAGGTCCGTCAATCACTTCCAGCTTCTGTAGTTGTCAACCACTGTTCGACAATCGTCGACCACCATTTTTCGGTCACCGTTGATAACTGTTAACTGCCCCCTCCTCATCATCATTAATGAACCTTGCAAATCAATGATATAATTTGAAATGAAGCATCGTACGGAGTAATGATGTACATTGTAGAGTAAAGAAGCACTATGCAGAGTAACACATTGCCTTGAATATCATACAATGACACCCCCCCCCCCCCCCCCCCCCGAACACAACATAACCCACATCTCCCTCGATAACTCTTGTTGACCTCAATTTTGGTGACGTATTTCTTTCTATTTAGTACTTAGGATTTAGCCATATGACTTTCCGTTTGATTATCCTAGAAGACTAGAGATGGAACCCACCTACATAGAAATTCAAACCACTTCACTTATCTTTTTGGAACCCAAATGGATGGTCATGAACTTTGATTGACTTCCGTTTGATTATACATGAAGTTTGTATGACTTTGATTTTATATATGAATTCCGAGTTTTGTTGTGTTTTTCCCATGAGATCTGAGTAGTTTTCTCTGTCGTTCTCCTTGTCTTGAGATTTGTGAAATGGTGATTTGAAGAAGCCATGAAAATGTTTAGAAAATTGTGATGATCTTTTCACTTCGATCTTAAGTTACTTTCAATCTGGCCAATTGATTTGTTAAAATATGTTGAGTTTTACAACTAAAGTGAAGATTACATCCAAGACTCAGGAGCTCAAAGCCCTTGGAAGTTGGGTGCAAATAAATAAGAAAATAATATTATCGGGCGTAGAATGGGAGATTTTAGAGTGACAGACTAAATCCCCAATTTGGTCCTATCGTTTGGGTACTGAAGTATAGATGTTAGCCCTCAGGTGAGGGGAACGTGGGAGCTCCGAAGTGAGAGCCCGTATCCTCCTAGCCTAGCCGTAAATTCAGTAAACAAACGTATAATTAATCAATGTTTTTTATGCCTGGACCAAAGGGTAAAGAATAGGTATGCTCCTATTTGACACAATATAATTTAAACCAATTCAATTTATCCATTCACTATAATTTCTTGACAAGGAGAAGGATGCTTTCTTATATATTGAATATCACAATTAGACCCTCCTTAGTATCATTAGTTATTTAATAGTTATTAAATTTACCTATTTATTTCAATTGCCTATTAGTGTTAGATAAGCAAATTGAACTTCATTGTTGTGATTAAAGTATTGGTTTTCTAAAATCTTAGTTCACAGTTCTAAACCACTTCATATGGGATCGATGTCTAGGACTCCATTAGAGTCCTACATTAGTTGAGCGATACATATACTTGCGTTGATAAGTGTGAATTTACAATTTTTGAATATTTATTACGTCCATATTTATCTTGTATTTTTAAGCATATATAAAGTCGTTTGTCAAGTTTTTGGCGTCATTGCTGGGGAGTGATTGAGTGAGTGAGTCAAATCACGATTAGAGTAACGGACAAATTAGGATTATTAGAAAATTTTTACTTGAATTGAAACTTATTTTTATATTTAGTTAATTATATTACTGAGTACTGAGTTCAAATTGTATGCGTAAATTTGGACCTGAAAATCTTATACCCTACGATTCAGAATTAGAATGCACTGTTAGAA
>NW_018165720.1:10128-10789 GCF_001263595.1 Phalaenopsis equestris | reverse complement strand
AATTAAGAAATGAGTCTTATGATAACGACAAAATTTATAAGGAAAAATTAAAGTTATGGCATGATCGAAAGATTAACCAAAAGAACTTTGAACCAGGATAAGAAGTTTTGCTTTACAACACTAGGCTGAAGTTATTTCCTGGAAAATTGAAGTCTCGTTGGTTAGGAACAATTACTGTGACTCAAGTTTATACTTACGGAGCTGTTGAAATTGAAGACCAGAAGATGTGAATTAAATTTAAAGTAAATGGACACAGATTAAAAACCATATTATGAGGGTAAAAGACCAAATTTTAAAGAGGTTTTAATGATCAGTCAACCTGAATAACACCTGAATATGTCGGGCTGATGACGTTAAACCAAGCGCTTTATGGGAGGCAACCCATGTTTATCTTTATTTTTATCACGATTATAGTAGTTTTTATTTGAAATTATCGTTAGTTTGTGGTAGTATTAAACTCTACTACTCTTATTTACCCTTGAAACATCTTAAAAATTGGATTCATGAAGAAAAATTGGAACGCATTCGGACTAGAGCTAAACTATGAAAATTTTTCCTTGGGCACTGATGGCGAGTTTTTCCCGAGAGTCCAGACAAAATTGACACAGAGGCTCGCCAACAGTGTCATCGACCCCGCCGACGGCGAGACCGGCGTAGAGGC